>NW_027529934.1:10106704-10251049 GCF_008692635.1 Crocuta crocuta | reverse complement strand
CCCCCCGCTTGTGTGTTTGCACACATGTGTGCATGCTTTCTCTCTCTCTCTCTTTCTCAAACAAACAAATGCAAAACATTTGTAATTTTTTGTATAGTTCTCAAGCCCCCAAACTTGAGAGTGTTTAATTGAAAGACTGGTTAGTTGGTCCAGACAATACAGATTTTGACTTAGTAAATCTGATGTGGGGATCAGAAATCTCCATTTTAAACAGTCATCTTGGGGATTTTAAGACACAGAGATAGCCAAAACACACAGACCTCTTTCTGAGGATTGTTTTTCTTATTTATTATTTTTTTGGTTTATTTTTTGAGAGAGGAAAAGAGAGAGAGAGAGAGAGGGGGAGAACAAGCAGGGGAGTGGCAGGAGACGGGTTGAGAAGCAGGCTGTGTGCTATCAGGCTATCAGTGCAGAGCCCAATACGGGGGATAAACTCACGAACCATGAGACCATGACCTGAGCTGAAGTAGGACGCTTACCCGAGCCACCCAGGCACCCCGGTTTTTCTCATTTTAGAGATGAATATTATTTATTTGACTTCTGACAATTTTTTAAAGGGTGGAGAGTATATTGTAAAAATCATAAAATGGATCTTTTGAAAGTGTGAACAAATACGTATTGAATATGTATTAAACTAGGCATTAGTGATTTTATTTAAAGGGAAAGTAGAAGCTTGTTAGAGTACTGTTATTTCATAATCATTACACACACACCCTTCTCTTGCTAGAGTATATAGTATAAATAATAAATGATAGCAATAATTCTTTTGGAGGTCTCCAGCAATATTCTTCCTTTTAAGACAGATATGTTAAATAAGTTTTTAAAGAGGTCGTTGTTTTCCAGCCTCAGATTTCCTTCTGTGTCCACGGCATGCATCATTTATCAGTTTTCTTAGGGAACGTAAGGTAAATTTTACATAATTTGCTAAGAATAGTAGTAGTTTGGCCAGCTCTGTGTGGTTCATGAAAGTTTGTCTACTAACGCTGGTGTATTTCTTGACTGTGTTCATGTCTTTTTCTAATTAATTTTTTCTTTCTTTTTTTTATTGATGTATTTTTATGAAGGAGCATTAGCTTTTTGAAAAGCAATGTGTAGAATGTTCTTAACTTTTTTCTATTTCTGCTCTCTTAAAATTAGGAATCAAGTACTGGAAATGTTTGATCATGCTTATGGTAACTATATGGTAAGTAGAAGGCTTATCTTGACCTACCGTTTATATGAGCAGATGGCTCTGTCAGCACAGTCACCTAGGAATTTTGAAACCTGAATTAATAGCACATTATTTCAAAGGAAGCTTTTAAAAAGCAGTGCAAGCATAAGCTAACACAGTATTCCCCATCATTGGTTCTTAGAGGACCAATTTATTAAAGGGGTAAAGATGGAATTAGATTATGAAACTTTGTATTTAAGTTGTTTCCTTTGGTGCTATGAACAATGTTTATTGAGTGGTTTATATAGCCAGATATTGTGGATGTACCTGAGTTAAGACGTTATCTCTGGTCTTCAGGGAAATTATTCCCTTGATTAAAAAAAAAAAACCTACTTACAATATTACTTTATTACTCCATGAAGAAAACCATTGCTTACAAGAGACAAATCATGACCCAGTCTCTGTCCAAATTATGTCATTATAGTGGTCTTTGATTTGAATGTAGTTTGCTTTCTAGACGCGCTGGTCTGTACTGTTGTAGAATGTCTTAGTGTTCACTGGGGATTGAATAGCTTCAGTTTTGCAAGATGGAAAAGTTACGCAGATCTGTTACTCCACAGTGAATATGTTGAATGCTATTGAACTTAAAAATGGTAAATTTTATGTTACATGATTGTTTGTTTTGTTTTGTTTTTTTACCACAATTAAAAATTTAATACCTGGGTGCCTGGGTGGCTTAGTTGGTTTAGCATCCGACTCCTGATTCCAACTCAGGTCATTATCCCAGGGTTGTGCGGTAGAGTCCTGTGTCAGGCTCTGCAGTGAGCGTGGAGCCTGCTTAAGATTCTGCCCCTCTTCCTTGCTCATGCTCTCTCCCTCTTAAAAAAAAAAAAAAAGGAATCCCACATAGTAGAGGGGAGCCTCTTGGGGGGACAGTAGACCTAAGGGGGCTGTAGCCGCTCCCTACTTCTCCCTGCCCCTTGCCCCTTATACAGTGATCTTAGATTCCAGGGGAAAAATGTTTAATTTCTAAAAAGATGAACTAGCAGTGCAAATTTTAGAGTTCAAAGAAAATTTTCTGGGTAAATGTGTGTAATTTTAAAAAGAGTAATCAAGATATTCTGAGAATACTTATGACTTTGTTTTTATATTTTATAATTTTTTTAATGTTTTATTTATTTTTGAGAGAGATAGAGAAACAGCATGAGCAGGGGAGGGTCAGAGAGAGAGGGAGACACAGAATCCAAAGACCTCTCCAGGCTCTGAGCTGGCTGTCAGCACAGAGTCCCGACGTGGGGCTTGAACCCACAAACCGTGAGGTCATGACCTGAGCTGAAGTCGGATGCTTAACCCACTGAGTCACCCAGGTGCCCCTGTTTTTACATTTTAAAATATACCAGGTGGTTTTCTTTTATCATGAAGGTCTATAATATATAGCTGAGAAAAGTTTGGCAAAGAACTCTTTTTGATTCTGCTTTAAGTTTTTTTTTGTGTGTTTTTTTTTTTTTTTTTGAGAGAGAGAGAGACAGAGAGATAGAGTACAAGCTAGGGAGGGCCGGGCAGAGAGGGAGAAACAGAATCTGAAGCAGGCTCCAGGTTCCAAGCTGTCAGCACAGAGCCCGATGTGGGGCTCGAACCCACTAACCATGATATCATGACCTAAGCCGAAGTTGGACTCTTAACCGACTGAGCCACTCAGGCACCCCTGATTCTGCTTTTAAGTATTTTTCAACTGATTCTGTGAATCCATTTTTTAATTATATATTACTAAAATATCTTCATATATTAACATCTTTATAAACATCTAAGTACATGTACACCTTATGCATTTTTGTATTGCTTAAACATGTTTTATATTTGATAATTCTTGTTCCTTTTTAAAGTGCACATTCTTTTTAAAAAGTTTTTATTTATAGTTTATTTTTGAGACAGAGACAGAACATGAGTGGGGGAGGGACAGAGAGAGAGGGAGACACAGAATCTGAAACAGGCTCCAAGCTCGTAGCTGTCCACACGGAACCTGATGCAGGGCTCGAACCCACAAACCATGAGATCATGACCTGAGCCGAAGTCGGACGCTTAACCGACTGAGCCACCCAGGTGCCCCTAAAGTGTACATTCTTAAGAGTCTATATTGAGTTCTTAATGTTTTTAGAAATTAATGGTAATGAAGTTTGGGGTATTTTTAGCCATATGGAAAACACAGTTTTAAATTCATTTCTAAAGGTCTTGGCCATTTCCTTAATATTTCTTTCAAAATTATTTCTCTGTGGTTAATTCTATTTGGGCCAAGCATAATTTAACAAATCTAGGCTAATAGTGTTGAGGTGGTCAAGTGGATCCATGCTATACCCTCAAACCTTAGTCATCTCATAAATGAATACTTTTGGTTCCACAGTTGAATAGCTGGATCAATTCAGTACTTTTCTTTTTTAGAGTTTTTTTTAAATGTTTATTTTATTTTTGAGAGAGAGAGCAGAATGTGAGCAGGGGAGGGGCAGAGAGACACACACACACACACACAGAATCTGAAGCGGGCTCCAGGCTCTAAGCTGTCAGCACACAGCCCAGTGTGGGGTTCAACCTCATGAACTGTGAGATCATGACCTGAGTCGAAGTCCCACTGAGCCACCTGGGTGCCCCAGTTTAGTCCATTTCACTGTGTAGAGGATCTTGTTTTTGTAAAGCACAGTATCTTTAATGTCTCTTATTAAGTAAATAGCAGAAAGTTTTATCAATATGTTTTTTTCCTACTATAGAATATACTTAGTAAATGGGTTTTGACAAAGCAGACACTGAGAACAGCTCTCAGAGGACTTCCTGGTCTGATTCCTATTTATTGGACCCTGACTGGGAAACTTTGTATTATACCTACCTACCTATAAGATCTGAAGGAGAGGGATTTCAACTCCAAAGATTGGGAACTCCTGGAATTAACACTCTCCTTGATTTTTCCAGTGGATCCTCACCCATCTGTAATCCACTGCAATAGATACTTATTTTTTGTTTATTTTTTTTTAAATTTTTTTCTAAGTTTATTTATTTTAATAGAGACAGTGAGCAGGGGAGGGACAGAGAAAGAGGGAGGGAGAGATCCCAAGCGGGGATCCAAGCCTGATATGGTGCTTGAACTCACAAACTATAAGCTCATGACCGGAGCCAAAACCAAGAGTCGGACACTTACCAGACTGAGTCACCCAGGTGCCCCTGCAGTAGATATTTTTAAACATTCAACTCTTTTACCCCGTTAGTGACTCTTGTAATGTACTTATGCTATGCTCAGTTTATATGAAGTTTGTAACACAAGATTTAGTCTAGAATTCTCACTTCCCCTTTTCAAGTTCTGAGCTAACCTGAAACCGTTCTAAAATATTAAACAGAGACCAGGTGCCCTATATTTGTTATTTGAAGTCAGTTGACATTTTTTTTCCAGTTACTATACTCAGAAACAGTGTTAGTTTGCTCTAGAGCAAAAGTGTATAGGCTTTGGAATTAGATGAGTCTGAGTTCTAATTCCTTCCTGGCGGTTGAATAGCTGGGACCCTAAACAGATCATTTAATCCTCTGAGCATTATCTTCCTCTGTAGTCTGTAGGATGATTGAGAACAGGTATCATTTTAATATGATTACTATTATGATTAATAGGATTAATAATACGATTTTAATGAATATTAATAAATTCATCTTTTACGTGTCTTGTGCTTAAAATCATGCCTGGTACACAATGCTTAATTTTTTTTTTTTTTTAAAGAACCGAATGGTATCTTTGTGAGGATATAACCAAATAGTGGTTTTTCTTTTTTTTTCATTTGATTATTATGATATATCTTTGCCTCATCAATTCAGAGAAATCATTTAACAAACTCCATTAAAGATACAAGTTGATGGTGAATTTTGGGATCTGGAAGTTTACTTCTTTTGTTGTAGTTGGTTGCCTGCTATGCTGAAATGTCAAATGCCTGGCACATAGTGGGCTGTTCATAAGTACTGAGAGCTTTTCATTTCTCACTAGGCCTTCTTAAAATTACTCTCCATTCTCATGTACATTTAGAGCACTTCCTTTTAACTTTCTTAGTTCCGAGGAAAACAGTAGTATTTTCCAAAGACTACAATATAAAGAGCAAGCCAGAAGTCTGGAAATGGGTCAGGGCCCCCTGAGGTAGCTGTGTCACCGGCACACACGGTGGGCTGCAATGAGAAAGTTAACTAGTCTCCCTGAGCCAGTCTCCTCCTCTCTCTGCAATGGTTTTTGCCTGCCCCGTACTGCTGTCTGACAAGTGCCTCATTCAGGTGCATAGAACTATAGTGGCAGGCAGAGAGGAAGCACTGTGTCAGGCTTTACTGCTACTATTACTAATACTGTCATTATCCATCCTCCGCCTGAGATTGAAATTGCCTTCCTAAACTTCATCTAGGCTCTAAACTCGTTCCTCGGATTGTGCATAGAACTTCTTCAAAACCTGCCGCCTTTTCTGTTCTAGAACAGAAAAAGAACCCTTTGAGCTTATTTTTTTTTTCCTTTCCTTGTTTTTGTTTTTGGAATCCCCAAGTTCTGCAGATGTTAATTTCAATAACAATGCCCC
This sequence comes from Crocuta crocuta, assembly GCF_008692635.1. Taxonomy (NCBI): domain Eukaryota; kingdom Metazoa; phylum Chordata; class Mammalia; order Carnivora; family Hyaenidae; genus Crocuta; species Crocuta crocuta. Next base: position 10,245,316 of record NW_027529934.1, on the reverse strand, counting down.
GCCAGCTTTAGGTAGGGCAGTACAACTCTGCCATCCTTGGTAACATCCAGGCATTTTCTGATTTTAAATATCTTAGAACCAAAATATTTTATCAGTATTGGTTTCAATATTAACATAACAACAACTATATTTAACATATCTCTAGCCCCTAGCCCCGATCAGACTGCAGTTTATCCACAGTAAATTGCACAGATGGCTTTCTTTTCCCCCCCAAATAACATGAAATTTGATGTTTGTTTTGGCAGTTCTTGTGTGGCCTTATTTAACCTCAGACCGGAGCCACCTTAGCACTTTTGTTAGTATGTTTTTAGTAATGGTGCTGAGGTTAGTTTGCAGATTAAGTCAGACGACAAAATGATACGTATTTAGGCCACCAGATGCAGAGCCGTTTTGGATCTGAGCTCTTTGACCTGATAGTTGCCTCTGCTGTTTCTCCCGTTACTGTAGACAGCTTGAACTCTTACAAGCTGCAAACAAAACAAAACCAAAAAACTGTACTTTGGCAGAACCCTCAACGTTACAAATAAACTTTAAAAGAGTTGGTAAGCACAGTTTCTTGTTCTTTGCAGAATCATACCTAATAAGCACTTTTAAGCTTGATTTTGTGAAAGCACAATTCATGGATTAGTCCTTATCATTTAAACCAAAGAAACTGTTTTCAAATGTAGCTCCCTTACAGATTTCTAGACTTATGTACGTTTTCTTAGAATTACTTTTCCCCCCAATATTACCTTCTTTAAACATTTTTTGTGGTAAAAAAATCATAAAATTTACCGTATTCACCATTTTTAAGTGAACATTTCTATGGCATGAAGTATATCCACCATATCGTACAACAGTCACTCTCCGTCTCCAGAACGTCCTCGTGTTCCACCTTAGAAACGCTGTACCTGATGTTTTCTTTTTGATAGTTTGCTTATCAAAAAGAGTAATTCTGTAAATAAAGTACTTCTTAAAAAGCAGCACTAATGGCTGGGAGAAAGGAAGTTAGGAGCTTAAATGGGCCTTTTTTGTGTGTACAGGAGTGTGGCACTGCCTTTTTGTTAACCAGCGTTCCTTGGTCTGCACTTTTAGAGCATCCTAAAACTCCGCCAAAATGACATAAATTCTGTGGTCTCTTGTGATGTTTTATCATCACACGCTGATACTCTGTATACGACTTTAACTCGGTAGAACACAGTTTTTTTGTTTAATTAGATATAGGTTACAGACAAAAATCTTTTAAGTGCACAATTCTGAGTTACGACAGTTGCATGCATGTGTTTAATGATCACCACGGTCATGACATACGACATTTTGGTCACAAAGCTTCCTCGTGCTCATTAGCAGGGAGTTCCGTTTCCACGCTTCTGACCTCTGGCAACCACTGTGACGTGCTTTCGGCACGACAGTTTTCCCTCTTTAGGAGTTCATATAAATGGCATCATATAGTAGATAGTCTTTTATTCAGATTCTTTTGTTTAACATGATGCTTTTGAGATTTTATGCATGTTGCTGGATATACTGTAGTTTCTATTTGTCGCTTAGTAGTAGTCTGTTGATTTGCTATATAGAACACATTTGTTTATCCATTTATTCACCAACTGCTAAGTATTTGGCTTGTTTCTGGTGTTTGGCTACTATTAAGAAGACTGCTGTGAAAATTGGTTGTGCATGCAGGTTTTTATGTGGACATATACTTTCATACATTCCCCAGCTAGGAACGGAATGCTAGGTTATACGAGAAGGATACATTTGACTTGATAAGAACTGCAGGGGCGCCTGGGTATTTCATTTGGTTAAGCATCCAACTGTTGATTTCAGTTCAGATCATGATTTCGTGGTTTGTGAGTTGGAGCCTGTGTCAGGCTCTTTGCTGACAGTACATGGCCTGCTTGGGCTTCTCTGTCTCCCTCCTTCCCCTCCCCCGCTTGCACTCTGGTGTCTCTCTCTCCCTCAAAAATAAAATGAACTTAAAACAAAACAAAACAAAACTACAGAACTTCCCTAAAGTGTTTGTATTCCCCACCTGCAGTGTGTAAATGCATTCTCCCGTACTTGGTATTTTCAGTCTTTTTAATTTTAGCCATTCTAATGGGTATGCAGTGGTATTTTGTTGTGATTTTAATTTGACTTTTCCTAATAACCAGTGATGTGGAAAATCTTCTGTGTGCTTAGTATATCTTTTCTTAGTGAAGCCTCTGTTCATATCTCTTGTCTGTTTTAAAATCCAGTCCTCCTTTGTCCTGTTATTGCTGAGTCATAAGAGTTATATATTCTGGATATCACTCCTTTCTCCCAAAAATTACATATCACAGATATTTTCTCCCTATCTGTGCTTTGCCTTTTCATTTTCTTAACAATGTCTTTTGAAGGGCAAATGTTTTCAATTGTGATCAGTTTCCTTTTTTCTTTTACATACTACCTAAAAAATATTTGCCTAGCCCAAGGTCACAAAGAGTTTCTTGTTTTCTTCTAGGTGATTTATAATTTTAGCCTGTTCATTTAGATCCATCACTCATTTTGAGTTACTGTATATATACAGAATGAGGTAAAGATAGATTTATCTTTTTTTCTATGTGGATATCCAATTATTCCAGCACTATTTGTTGAAAAGAATATCCTTTTATCACTGAATTATTTTGATATCTTTATAAAATGAGTTAACCATATATGCATGTATTTTTTTGCCATTGATCTGAATATCTGTTTTTATAGTAATGTCACACTGTTGTAAGTGCGATATTAAGTTGTGAAATCCGGCAGTATAAGTCTTTTAGCTTTGTTCTTTTTCAAAATTGTTTTGGGTATTCTAGATTCTTTGCATTTCTGTATAGATTTTTAGCATCATATTGTCAATTTCTACAAAAACGCCTCTTGAGAGATTGATTGGGATATGTTGAATCTATGGCTCAATTTAAGGAGTTTGACTTAATGTTGGGCCTTCTATTCCACAAACATGGGATCCATGCCCATATTGAGCCTTCTATTCCACAAACATGGGTTCCATGCCCATTTAGTTTGGTCTTATTTAATGTCAACAATCTGGGGCACCTGGGTGGCTTAGTCGGGTAAGCGTCCGACTTTCGCTTAGGTCATGATCTCGCGGTTCGTGGGTTCGAGCCCCGCGTCAGGCTCTGTGCTGACTGCCAGCTCAGAGCCTGGAGCCTGTTTCAGAGTCTGTGACTCCCTCTCTCTCTGACCCTCCCCTGCTCACGCTGTCTCTCTCTCTCTCTCTCTCTTAGAAATAAATAAAACATTAAAAAAAATTTAATGTCAACAATCTTTTGTAGTTTTCAGTATTCTACATCTTTTGTTAAATTTATTTCTATATATATTTCATATGTTGATGCTTTTGAAAATTGTACTTTTCCAGATTTGTTTGTCCAGTTGTCCACTGATGGTATGCAGAAATACAATAACTTTTTGTCTGTTGATCTTTATATCCTGCAACCTTGCTAAACTCACTTGTTATTTGTAGTAGTTGTTTTCTTTTTTTTTTTTTTAATATTTTTATTTTATTTCTAGGAGAGAGAGAGAGAGAGAGACAGTGTGAGCAGGGGAGGGTAAGAGAGAGAGGGAGACACAGACTCTGAAACAGGCTCCAGGCTCTGAGCTGGCAGTCAGCACAGAGCCCAACGTGGGGCTCGAACCCACGAACCGCGAGATCATGACCTAAGCGAAAGTTGGACGCTTACCCGACTAAGCCACCCAGGCGCCCCTGTAGTAGTTGTTTTCTGGTAGATTCCTTAGGATTTTCCACATTTTCAATCACATCATCTGCCAACAAAGAGACTTTTCTTCTTTCCTTCTAATCTGTGTGCCTTTTATTTCCCATTATTATTACAATGGCTAGAACTTCTAGTATTATTTTGAAAAGAAGTGGTAGATCTTTGCCTTCATCCTAATATTAGGGAGAAAACAGGTAGCCTTCACTCTTAAGTATGATGTTAGCTGTTGGTTTTTCATAGATGTCCTATAATAATTGGTTGAGTAAGTTTCTTCCTATTTCGAGTTTACAGAGAGTTTTCATCATTATGGAGTATTGAATTTTGTCAAATGCTTCTTCTAAATCTGTTGATACAATCTTCCTAAAAATATCTGTTAGTAGTAGGACTTTCATTATAACATTATTTGTCATTTATTCATTTCATATAGGTTATTTTACAATTGATCCAAACCAAATTGATTTATTGAAAACTTTTTTCTCATTTAATTTTGAGTTTAATGCCAACATTCTACTCTGTATAGATTAAGTCTTCTTAGACAGCTGCATTCTTGTTGTTGTTACTTGTTTCTCCTCAGTGCTGAGAAAGGTTTCCTAAAGTACACTCTGTAAAAAGACAACAAATGTTCAGTGTAGGAAGTAAGTCTGATAGTTTAATAGTTTAGCTAAATGAAATCGTAAATACTTGAAAAATGGTTTGATAAGTGAATATAGTGAACAAAAGGGAATATGAAAATTTGGTGTGAAAGAGAACTGAAAAACTTATGCCGTTTAATCAGTAATTAGCATAAGCTGTCAATATGTGGTAGATGGTTTATTAAACACCAGTTTGTTTTGGGGAGAGGAATATCTTGTCTGCCTCAAGGAGGGAAGTATTTAACAAGAAGGATATGGAATACAACATTTAAAAAATGTGTGTAACTTTGGAAATTAAATAGATTTGGTATTTTTAATAACTTTTATAAATAATGCCTTTGGTGTTTTGGGGAAAATAAAGTCTCTTCTCATTGCCTAGCTTTTAGAATTGGTTTGATTGAAATGTCAGTGTTTGATGCTGCTTTGACTTGAGCGTTTTAGAGCAGAGTTCTGTTACCTCAGTGCTCTCATAAATTTAAAATCTGATGTGGAGAGTCTAACTCTGTTTTGTTTTCTGTATTTGCTCTTGCTTCTAGCCTGGCACATGCTCTACTTAATTAATTTGTGTAGGACTCTTTTCTCACCTGAGTTTTATTTCTGAATGATCATCATTAAATGTGTTTCGTGGTTCTGAGTCATAGCAGTACGAATTACTTATCCCGTGTTCTGGCAATATATTGCGAAGAGAAAATATTCCTGTACCTCACATAGACAGGATGTTTGAAGTGCAATCATGGTTGTGTATTTGCCACGTATGCATTGCTCTGGATTTATGCAAACCAACTGTAGTTCACTTTGTGGTCAGCCCAAAGAAAAGGCTGTGGTTTTGTTTTATCCTTAATCTTGAAATAGGGGGGCTTAAAGTATTTTTGCATCTGGTTCAAAGCTCCCTAATTTGATTATTCTGTTTGTAATGGCTATTAATATTTTTCTTATCTAGATAAGCCTAGGGTTTGAGTTTCATATTTAATTTCAGGCAGAGGTGTTTGTGCCTGTATGTGTTTTTGTGAAACCCTAAAAATAGTAGTATGCAGCTTTCTAAGCGGTGCTTTAGGTAGTAAGGAATTCTTTACAATTAACATTTGAATGATCTCCTACAAAGTTTCAAAATATATCAGCAAGTTGAAAAAGATACCACTTTTTTTGAGTTACTTCTAATTGTTTATATGTGCTAAATATGAAAGTTAAGCAATAAAAAATAGGATGCATTCTGGGAAATCATAATTCAGTTGGAATCAGTACTGAAAAGTTAGGAGGAGCTTACCATGTTAAAAGACCTGTAAAAATTATTAGGAATTTATGCTAAAAATTTTATGTAATATTAAAATTACAATATGTTCAATTCAGAATTTAGTAGCTGCATGTGGATTCTAATTATAGTGCAAGCAGTTGTTGTCTGGAATCCTTTCCTCAGGAAATGAATCATTATGGAGCACTGAACTTTTTTAAATACCTGAAGGGTTGCAGTCTTCACTGCTTTTTGTATTCTTTAGCCTACTTTATTATTATTATTTTTTTGTCCCTCCTTCTCTGTGTGCCCATGTGCTTAGTGTCCCTGTCCTTTATTCTGTTTTTCTGCTGCTATGGGTTTGGAATATAAATAACTGAGTTTAGTTAGAGCCAGTAGGATAGAGTTGGGCATGGCATTGCGAGTATTTCTACTGAACTTCAAGAATTGAGAATCACAGGGACATACAAGTATAGGACATACAAGTCATTCAAAAAAGGATAAGACTACTCTTAGAAACTTTGCCATTGCCATACGCAGTGCAGGAAGGTTGTGGAACAGTATCCTCAGATTTCTGAAGGAAAGAAAATACATCTCAAGCATTTTATAAACATTTTATTTTTCCAACAAAGAAAACCTACCTGAGGACAAGTCCAGGCAACCAACAGCTAAGTCAAAATAAAAAGTCAGGAATGGAGAAGCCATAGAAAAATGATGTGTGTTGACTCTACTTAAGTAAAATTCTAATGCTAGCAACTGTGGGAATTATGGTTCTAAACCAGAATAGATATGTTACAAACCTCTTAAATTCTTTGTCAAAACATTTAAAATTTTCGGGGCACCTGGGTCCTCAGTCAGTTAAGCGTCCAACTTCAGCTCAGGTCATGATCTTATGGTTTGAGAGTTTGAGTGCCGTTTTAGGCTTGCTGCCGCCAGCATGGAGCCTGCTTTGGATTCTCTCTCCCCCTCTGCCTCTTTCCCTCCCCTCCTCATGCTCTCTCTCTCAAAAACAAATAAACCGTTAAAAAAAACATTTAAAATTCTCTTTCTGTTGGTTATAAGTATACAGAGAAGATTTTAAAATAGCAAAACGAATATTCAAAATATTAGAAACTTTGCAAATTGAAGTGTTATTTCTTTGCAAAAACTTATTAAGAAAAGATCGAATAGCTCTTGCCTGGCTTGCTGTCATCTCCTTGTGTAAAACCTAAAATAACAGAGCACATGTCTTCTGTGCATTGGTGAATTGTCCCACTCCTTTCAAAAATTTGGATCTGTTTGAAAAATTTTACCCTTTGCACTCTGTACCCTGAAATACCTCTGGGAGTTCCTTTAATGGGAAGTGTTTCGCAGGTATTGTTTCCCTTGTGACATCTTCACCCTTTATGTCGCAACCACTTTCTTTATCTTTGTAGATAATCAGGCCTTCCCTCCGTTCCTCTAGCTGTGTACCTGGAGTCTCTGGAGTGGCCTGTGCCCTTTACATTCCATGGCCAGCTGTGCTGTTCCCCATTTACGTTCAGTTCCGATTGCGCTTTCAGTGTCCTCGTTTTTCGTTTCTTTGGTGAACTTTCATCTTTGTTGGCTTATCTCCTTTTTGATTATCCGTTTTTGTAAAATTGTCAAATTGTCGTGCATGGTTACCACTGGCTCACAAGGAGACAACTGCACAACTTGCTGTGTGTGAACTGAAAAATAGATACACGGTGATCAGATCACTGACAGACTTGGAAAGGAGTGATGCGGTTGATCACTGATCATGATGAGCATCTGGTACTTACATAGGGACTTGTGGGTTGAAGAACTGGTGACGAAGCTTGTACTGACTGTATGCACCTATTTGCAGTTAATACACAGTGCTAGCTGAAGTTTGAACCATGTTGTTGAGGGTTTATTTGAATAAATTACAGAAACTTGTATATAGTGAAAGCAAAGACCGCCCATAATAACATAATTGAAAAAAATCCTAAAATGAGTGGGGAACAGTATAAGTGTATTAATCCTATTATTCTTGGCAGGGAGTCAGTAAATACTGCCTGAAGTTGAAATACATAAGCACAGTGATTCCAACCTCTAAATGTTTTTCATAACCATATCATTAATTTTAGAGGAATCTTAGGGACTCTCCCCTAGAGAAGAAAATATAAAGTTCAGCAGGTCTTTCTGGTTTCTGTCCTTTTCTGTTAAGACCTGTAGCCGTGAGGTGGGGCTGTGCCAGTCTAGTTTCACTGAAGCAACTATCCAACTTAAAGAACCTGCTTCCCTGGCTTATGGCCATGTGTGCAGGGCCAGTACCATGAACTCCCATACCCTCTGGGCAGTAACACAGTTCCCACTAAAGCCTGTCTTTATTTCTAATGCCCATATTGCGGTCACTGCAGCTTCATCATCTGCATCCCATTATTCACTTTTGGTACTTGAGAATTTCTTTTCTTGTTCTCAAGCTCAGCTATGTATTTAAAATAATTTAGGGGTGCCTGGGTGACTCAGCCAGTTGAGCATTTGACTCTTGATTTTTGCCCAGGTCATGATCTCGCAGTTTGTGGATTCAGGCCCCACATCAGGCTCTGTGCTGACAGTGCAGAGCCAGTTTAGGGTTATCTCTCTCTCCTCCTCTCTTTGTCCGTCCTCTTCTCGGGATTCTCTCTCTCTCAAATACATAAACATTAATAAACAAATAAATAAAATAACAGCATTTCTGTGTGGTTGTAATGAAAAGAGGGTAGATTTTATGCATATGCTTTATTATCATCTGGATTAGAAATACCCTGTCGTAGTCATTCTTAAAAAAAAATTCTCAAAATAATATCCCAAACTATAAAATTCTATTAATAACTATTAAGAAATGGGTGAGACCTATAGAAGAAAACTAAATTCATAAAAGAAGATCTGAATTAATGTAGCGATATAGTACATTCCTAGATGGAAAGACTCAATTGGTAATGATATCAATTCTCCTCAAATTAGGCTCTTCCAGTTAAAATTTCAGTGGAATTTGAAGGAATATTGAAAGTTATCCAGAAGAGTAAATTTGAAAAAGTAGTTAAGAAATTTTGAAGAAAGTAATTTGGGGAGAGTACATTGCTATACCAAGTAGCAAGGTATCGTGCAAAGATAAAATAATGAAGATAATGGTTTGGAGCAGGAAATAGGTCTGTAGGGCAGTAGAGGTAGGAAATAGGTCTGTCAAGCAAATTGGTCTGTAGAACAAAATTGAGGCTATGGAAACATGTGTAGACAATGTTGAACTAATAAATCTGTATTTCAAGCAATTAGGGAGAGGATGGATTGTTTAAGAAGTGGCATTTAGAAAATTAGGTATTTTGGGGGGGACAAACACAGTTACATCCCTATTTTACATCATAAAGAAAATTAGATTCCAGGTGGAGTAAATCTCTATCATAAAAAAACATAAGTACTGTTTTCAGAGGCTCAAGATAGCCTTCTTAACCACGGCTGAAATCTAGAAACCATTAAGTGGTTGATAGTTAACTGTATTTGTTTTTTTTTTTTTTTTTTAATGTTTTATTTATTTCTAGGAGAGAGAGAGACAGCGTGAGCAGGGGAGGGTCAGAGAGAGAGGGAGTCACAGACTGAAACAAGGCTCCAGGCTCCGAGCTGACCGTCAGTACAGAGCCCAACGCGGGGCCCGAACCCACGAACCGCGAGATCATGACCTAAGCAAAAGTCGGACGCTTACCCGACTAAGCCACCCAGGCGCCCCGATAGTTAACTGTATTTAAAGCTTAGAGTAAAAGTACCAAGACAGAGTTAAAAGCTAAACAGAAGACAGGAGAAATATGTTTACCGTATATAACAAACATAATGTATAGGGACTGTCTTGGCCAATAAGACAGCAAAGTAGAACATGGACAAAAAGTAATAAACATTTCAAAAAAACAGCAATGAATAACGCAAAAAGATACTTATCCTCTTTAATAACAAAACTTGAGATACCATTTTTTATTCAGGAGATTTGCAAAATTTGAGTCATTGATCATTTCCCATGTTAGAGTATTGTAGGGATGTAAATTAGTGTCTTCTGCTTGATACCTATCAAAACTTAAATAGTCATACCTTTGACCCATTGGGTCTGTTTCTAGGGATTTAATCTATAGAAATAAAAGCATATGTGCAAAAGATATATGCATATAGATGTTTATTGTAGCATTGTTTATATATAGTGAAAAATTGAATTCAACCAATAGGTTTCTCAGTAGAGAGTAAATAAATAAATTTTAGTGTATCCATACTTTGGAATATTGTGAGGTACTATGAAAGGTAGTAGGCTCTGGAGTCAGGTTGCTATGTTTGAATTTTGGATTCATCATTTACTAGATGTATGTCTGAGTTTACTTAGCTTTCTTGGGCTTCAATTTTCTCATCTGTGAAACAAGGATAATTTAATTTGTTTCAGAGGGCTGTGTGATAATTAAATGAACTAAACTGCACAGAACAGTGCTTAGAACATAAGTACTCAGTAATATTAGTTAATATTAAGTGATCACTTTGCAGTTACTAAACAAACAAAACCCCGTAAAATTCTAGCATGGAAAAACTGCACTGTGATTTAGGTAAACAAATTTTAGAGCCGTGTATGCATGTGACATGAGCAGCTACTTGTAAATAGAATGTAAATTATATATGTGCATGTATTTTAATGTATGTGGATACATTTGGAAGCATAAATGCCAGTCTTAACAGTAGTTACCTCCAGGGAATGAGACTGGGTAGAACTGAAGCAGATTATCAGATTTTCAAAGAAGTATTTTTTAGTATTTTTTTCCAAACATGTATTACATTCATAACTAAAGTTTTTTTAAAAAAGATTCCATAGACTGGAAGAATAGTAGAACTTCCAACTTTTATTTTAACTTTGTTTTTGTTAATAACTGCAGGAAGATTGTGTCCTCTGGGTGATGTTTGCTTTCTCTTATTTTTCTCAGTGACTCACTAAAATTTTCCTTGCAGGAACATGCTTACCCAGCTGATGAACTCATGCCTTTAACCTGCAGAGGTCGTGTTAGAGGCCAGGAGCCAAGTCGGGGTGACGTTGATGACGCCTTGGGAAAGTGAGCATTAATGGGCCCAGTGGGTGGCGTGGCACTTCCGGGTTCCCAAGTCTCAGATGTAGCTTATGGTTATATTTCTGGGGAATGGTTAAATTTTAAGGACTGCTTTAAGTATTAACATTAAACTCTTCTATTTCCTTCTGTTATCTTTTATAAAAAATCAGTGTACCTGTTAGGTCAGTGAAAAGTTAAGTTGAATATAACTTTTCAAATGTATATAAAATTGACACCTTAGAAGGTGTTGATACTTTAATGTTTTTTATTTGCTTTAAAAAGTGGATATTTCTTGGGGCGCCTGGGTGGCTTAGTCGGTTAGGCGTCTGACTTTCACTTGGGTCATGATCTCGCGGTTCGTGGGTTCGAGCCCTGTGTCGGGCTCTGTGCTGACTGCCAGCTCAGAGCTTGGAGCCTATTTCGGAGTCTGTCTCCCTCTCTCTCTGACCCTCCCCTGCTCACGCTGTCTCTCTCTCTCTCCTAGAAATAAATAAAAATATTTAAAAAAAAAGTTGATATTTCTCTTTATTTTGAAAGTTATGTAGATGCACTGAACATTAAAATGTTATGTTAAGGCTTTTCAGGTGACTTTAGTGCTTTTTTATAAGTTACATTGTACTATACATGATTGGAAGTACTAGCTAATAGAAACTACCAGTCAATAAGGCATAGATACATCTGCTTATAAATTCATGGATAAGATATTCAAAATTCTAATGGTTTGTATCTCATTATACTTGTTTCTTAGATTTTCCTTGACACTGATTGATTCTTTGGACACTCTTGTGGTAGGTTGGATTCTTCTTGAATTTACTTATTTTATAAATTTCATAATGTGCGCACTCAGATATGAATACAGTCATTACAGTAATGGTATGTAAGTCTGAAGTAGAAGTTTTCAGAATTTAAGGTGTTCTGATCTTTGCTTCTAAATATCTTTCACACTATTGAGTTGATTATTTCACATGAATGTCAAATGAAATCATGGAGATAATGAAATAATTTGTATATATGTCAGCTTATGTGATGACACTTTTAAACAGGAGGGTTGCTTCCCTTTATACAGAAAGATATATACAAATACCATTGATATACTTGTTCCAGAATGGCATACCACAGTGATACTGAAATTGTTAAATTAGAATTTTTATGTGTTATGTTCACTAGAAACAATTAATTTTTTCCTAGTGATTTTTAGTACTAAGTGATCACTTCTTGGCAATCCTTTTCAACCTCATGGGCTACAAAATCATTTTAATTAATTCTGGTTGGGAATGGTCTGTTATGGGCAGGGGAGAAGACTGAGTTCCAGGTGTCATGCTTTCTTAATACAGTGTCTAGAAAGATACTGGAAAGTTTTCTACTTTTAGACCATTTACAGTGTAAAAGTAAGCTTGTTTCGGGATTTTCCTTAGGACATAATTCACAACTTTGAGTTAATATCTCTAGTGCTGATTAAGATTTTAAAAAACAAAACAAAAATCTCTGGGGTGGCAGACATTTTTCAGAATGTCTTCCCAGTATTATTTCTACATTGTTCTTTCACTAGGCATTTTCTTTTTCCTCTCCTCTGCCTCTGCCTCCCCCCATCTTTCACTTCCCTTTCACCTCCCTCCTTCTATATCCTGGGAGGCACAAATTACCACCTTGGGAGAAATTAAGAGGTATTATTTATTTGTAACTGTAGCTGGGTTATGCTCTTTGCATATACCTTGATTGACATGGGGAGTGAAGAGCAGGAGCTGTGTGTTAGGAAAGAGCATGGGTGAACTCAAGTTTGGTTCTCATTCTGCCAGCTTTATCCTTCCCTGTGGCAAGTTCCCCATCCTCTCTCTATAAGCTCTTAGTTGATTTTCTTGAACATGGATCTCAGATATCGTATGCTTTAAAAAATTTAGTCAGAAATGAAGAAAGAAAGGTGGTTTCAGTGTGTGTAACTTTCCCGTATTTAAAAATCTGTTGGCTTCTACTTGAGTGGCCATTAAGTATTACCAAGGTGATATCTTTCAGTTTATGCCAATTATATACTCCGGCATTGGTTCTCAAAATATCCCAGCAGCAACAGTGGCATCACCTGACAATTTGTTAGAAATGCACAGTTCTAGCGCTTCAATCTTACATACTAAATCAAAGTCTGGGAGTGAGGCCCAGTAGTCTGTTTTTTTAACAAGCTCCCAGATGATTCTGATGTATGGTAAAGTTTGAGAAATATTGGATACTTATGCAGTGCTTTTTAAACTCCCACATACTGTAAACTCACCTGGGGACCTTGCTCATATGCAGATTCTGATCCAATAGACTGAATGTAGGGCCCAAGAATCTGTGTTTCTAATAAGCTGCCACTTGGTGGTGCTGCTATTGCTGGTTAGCAGACCATGCTCTCTATAAATTTGAGTTCTGGCTCCTCATGGCTGTTCTGATATATATGATCTTGGCCAAATTATTTAACTTCTCTGGGTTCCTGTTTTCACCTCAGAAGGGCCTAGACTAGGTATTTAAATTTCCTGTTAACTATAAGAGATTATTTCTTACTGAGCTTTGGTCAGATTCAGATAAGTAACTCCTATTTGTTGAAGCTATCCTCAAGAAGTGTTAAGAAGGAAGATTCATAAAGTCTTACAAACATTTAAAAATTATACTTTCTAAACTCTTTAAATTTTAGTATTTTCAAGTAGGAATAACCTAAGTGACTTATTACATGTCATCATAACTTCATGGCACTATTTTAAACATTTTCTTTTTAATTTAAACAGAAGAATTAAAGTAGTTTAGAGAGGTTTTTTTCCCTACATTTAAAAGGAGTGCTCTCTTATACATTTTATCAATACATGTATTAATATTTCTAATTTACTTTGCCTTTACTTTGTGATTATTTGTGATTGATTTATTTGTACATATGACAGTACATAAAACTATTTTTATTTTGGTCATACCATAATATGTTAAGTAGAATTTCTATTGTCCTAGTTTGATCTTTAAATTTAACTTGTTCTTAATTCTAGCCATCTAGTTTTTATTGATGTAATGAAGCCAAGAACTAAAACTTCAAGTTTATCTTTAAATTTTATATTACCATGAAATCTATAGAAAGAAAGATATCAAAACAAATTAATGATGATAGGGGAAAGGAAGAGACCTGAATTCATCCTTTATTATCAGATAGGAGCTTAAAAGTTCATCACCTAAGGGTGTCTGAGTGGCTCAGTTGGTTAAGCATCTGACTGTTGATTTAAGCTCAGGTCGTGATCCCTGGGTCTTGAGATCAAGCCCCTTGTTGGGGTCAGCCTGGAGCACAGAGCTTTCTTGGGATTCTCTCCCTCCCTCTCTCTCTGCTTATTCCCCGCTCATGTCCTCGACTCTCTCTCTCTTAAAATAAATAAAAATAAGCTTAAAAAAAAAAGCCCCACCTCATCAACCAGTAGAGCATTTGGAATGAATTTTCTAACTAATTATGGATCAAGAGAACGTTTCACTTTTATTCCCCTTTGAAACAAATAACACTGGTCCAATTCTTGGAAGTAATTCTCAGAAGATGGATTTAGGGAGAAGAATAAGATTAGCAAATGTTACTAAGAAGTATATGTGTGGGTGAGTGAAACAGTTGTGTTTTATTCTAAACGTTTAACTGACTGAACCACCCAGGCAGCTCTTGTTTTATTCTAAATGTGATAAAGGTATGCATCTGCACTTGTTGGCTGCAGAATTTACTTGGACTTTGAGATTGACAAGGAAAAACAGTTTAAAACCAGGCTTCATAGTATATTTGACTCAGGACTTACCTAAATTTTACTTTCATTCGAATTTTAGTCAGATATTCTTATGAAATGGCTTATACTTAAATTAGAATTTTTAGTGAAAGTATGAAATCAGGTGAAAAAGCACTAGAAAACTATATTATCGAATGAAAAGAATAACAAGTGAAAGAAAACTATTGTTAGTGGATCTAGGTAGGGTCTAAATACCATGTAATTGTACACCTGTTACCAAACAATCTATATAGGAAGCCAACAGCTAAGATCTGGCACACTGTTTTGACCAACTGCTCCCTCCTTGGGAATCCTGAGGGGGCTGGACAAATCAGAAACATTCCTGGCTTGGTTTGCCAACCCTAGTGCTGAACAAGCTCTGATAAACTCTGAGAAGTCAAAAACTTAAGAGAGAAAGGTTTGGAAGAGAGAGATTTATTTTGGGTCCTGACAGCTGGCGGAGGTGGCAAGTGCAAGCCTTAACAACTGACTTCTTGGCAGGCAAGATGGACACCTAGAATTTTATAAGGGGAGGTTGGGGAATGGGGGGGATCCATGCAGGAGAACAGGCAGAGAGCTTGTGACGATGGGCGGAGGGTCCATAGGTGTTCAACTCATGATCATGAGCAGGGAAAGGGGCATGTAGGGTGTGGTCTTCTAGGCATTCCATTGATATCAGGGCTTTTCTGATCTAGCAGTTGGAATGTTCTGGTCACTGCAAAATGTCTTGTCAATGACTCTATGTGATAAGAAATAAGCACAGTGGGTTGTAGTTAGAGCTTGAGTTAAGTGGTCTTGTCTATTTATGGTTTTAACTCTTGGCATCAGTAGTTGAGCAAGAGGGCTCACTGACACAGTTTTAATTTAGACTGAAAAATCACAGCAGCTATATAATGCAATGGCCACTTCATGGAGCTCATTGTAAGAATCCACAGAATTCTTTGGATTCTAGACCCTTGTGATAATAATTATTAAAACAATTAAGTCAGGCACTCTACTGAAAGTACTTTGTATATATTACCTCATTTGAGAAATCATTCCTATGAGAGTAAATATTTCTTCTTTTTATGGATGAAGGAACAGGCTCAGAGACAGAAGTCACTTGACTGAGATTATACAGGTAGTGAGTGAAAGAACCAGAATTCAGATCAAGGCTTGCTCTTGCTCACAGCATTCTGTTCCTCCCCAGTTAGGGCTTAGGGCATCCATGGGTGAGGATGGCAGGTAGTGTGTGGTTTAGAGTCAGTCAGTCATTCTCTGAAGGATGTGTGTATTCTCTGACAAGAAGAATGAGGTGGTTTGTGAGATTGAGCCCTGCGTGGGGCTCTGTGATGACTGTGGGGAGCCCGTTTGGGATTCTCTCTCCCTCTACCCCCTCCCTCTTGCTTGAACATGCATATGCGTGCGCTCTCTCTCTCGCTCGCTCTCTCTCTCTCTCAAAAAATAAGAGTAAGCAACCTTTAAAATGATGTTTGGTGAATAGTTGATGTTGTTTGGTAAAGGGTTTCTGAGTTGTTTTGACTTGGAAACCAAATCAGTGAGAGGAGTCGGCTCATCTCATGCAGCTATAGGTCATTGGTTATATATTAAGAAACCAGTTAACAGTTGAGATGATTGTTGTAAAGTCTTAATGATATTTTCATGTGTCTAAAAAAGTGTATAAAGATTCCTTATAATGTAGGCATTTAATTTTGGGGGTTTTAGATACCACATTTTTATCAGAGGCTTAAGAGAAACATTTTGTATGTGTCACTTTTTAGTCTTAAGGTATTAACTTGCTTTTAGTAGCCATTGTAACACTATTTCTCTTTTACTTGGTGAAAAAGAACTTTATTTCCATAACTTTCTTCTCCTAGGTATTGAATAAAACTAAAGAATTTGAAGATGCAGTCAGAAAAGTTTTAAGCGATGTTAATTTAGATAATGATGTAGTCGTATCAGTCTTTGAAACAAACATCAGAGTTCTTGGGTAAGTATGTAAGACACTAAAGCTATAATTTTAATAACATAAAAGCCTAGGGTATACTGTTTATTTCTTGAAGGTAATAAAGAAAGAAATTTCTTAAGTTTAAAAGATAAAAGTTGGGATATTCTGAAACACAGAGGCTGTGAGATGACCTTGCATTGTGTCAGGCACAGACAGCAGCAGACTTTGGAAATAGTTGTAGACTGAAATCAAAGGTTATCCTTGTATGTTGTTAAAAAAGGACTAGAGGTTGAACATTTGCATATCAGCTAATCTCAGGTTTTTTGCTAGTTTACATAGTTTGCTAACTTTAGCCAGTACCTCTTCAAGCCCAATGAAGTTAAATGTATAATAATTACCTCTCGACTAAACAGTTTGATATAGTCTTAGAAAATTTAAAAATATTGAATTATTGGATTTATTCAAGTTTCAGTGTTATTAAATGTTTACACATAATGGTTACTTTTATGTTATTGTAACACATTTCCTTTTGTTAGATACAGGGAGTCTTCAATTTAGGAAATATTTATGTAGCTTTTCACAATTTAAAAATCTATTACAGTTAATACAGCATGAGGAGGTTTTTTTTTAATGTTATACTGTAAGAGTTACAGATTTCATGATATAATTAAGTTAAATTTAAAATTTGTTAGAATCAAATGTCAAACTTGTTATGTGATTTCTAGAATTTTTTTTTTTAAAGGATAGTCTTTATTGAGAAATTTTAAGGTATTGGAGAATGCCAAACACTTTACAGCAGGTAGAACATCTGACATTTTTTTGAACTAGCTATGGTTTGCCATAAAATGAGTAGCCAGAGTTAGGTAAAAAAACAAAAAACAAAAAAAACAAGTTCTCCTTTGGTCTTTCCTTATGTGTGTTGAATTGTTGATAACAAGATATCACATCTTTTTAGATAGTAACTTTTAAGTATCTGTAAGATATGGATAATGTTTCATTTCTGTGATTGTAGGGGTCTTTTGGGCGGACACTCCCTGGCAATCATGCTGAAAGAAAAAGGCGAGTACATGCAGTGGTACAATGATGAACTTCTCCAAATGGCAAAGCAATTGGGTTACAAACTTTTACCAGCTTTCAATACTACCAGTGGCCTCCCTTATCCAAGAGTAAGTAATTCTGAAAAATATGGCAGTCTTTATGTTCTTCCTTTGCTGTCTTAAAAAAAAATGAATTTTTGTAATTGGAGCCATTATTCTTCATTTGCTTGAGGCTGGAGTAAAATGCTTCATTGCTATATAATACATTTATATTGACATTTCAATTAATTTGCGTTTGAGCAGCATGAGAATTTTGATTAGTTTAAGCCTTTTATGTGCCACTGCGTAACAGATTAGATTATGCTGCAGGAGAGAGAAACAGATGCCAGACTAGAATTTGGGTACAGAATTATGGGCCAAAAAATGCAGTTGCATCAACAGGCGTGGGTATTGACTCTCCAGAGGAGAGGATATAAAGAGAACCCAGGACAGAGGGGAATGAGTGGAGAGTGGAAAAGAGTGTTCAGAGACTTACTGGAAGAGAACCACACAGTAGCGATGGTTATGAAATCTTAGAGCTTTGAAAGGAGGTGTTTTAGAAACCAATAGAATTAGATACAAACAGAGCCCTAAAGGCTGTAATATGGGAGAATAAAGGGGAAAGATGGGTTCAAAATAGTTGAAAATATAGGACCATTCATTTTGAGGTTTCCGTGTTGGTAATTGAAGAAAGGTGGCAGCAGAGTCACTTGAGGGAGTTTTGTGTTTTTCCCCCCAAGAAAATTTTATATTTAAAGCAAAGGGAAAGAAGCCATTGAATATGGAAAGAACTCTCTCTGTCCTGATTTATTTATTTCTTTATTAACACTATTGCTCTCTCCCTCTTGTCCAAGTTAGATCCCTTAGCCATTACCAAACTTAACAATTTTTTTTCTTATTGCTGCAGTGCTAGTTGAAGCCAATATAATTTTGTTCCTATACTATTGTGAATACCTGTCGTACTCTTTTCTCCCTGGTTTATTCTTTACAGGCTTAAAAAATTAATCTTACAAAACGTAATTTTTATCAAACTACCCTCAGAAGTTTTACTGACTCCCTATTGTACAGAGTATCTTTTAACCTTCAGAATTCATTATGGTTCTTTCTGACGTTCTGTCAACCTCATACCGCAGTGTAATGAATGTTCCATTTCAGCCCAAAGAATCTATTAGTGTCCCCCCCCAAACACCCAAGGTATGTTTTTTGTTTTGTTTTGTTTTGACATTTCCATGCCTTGAGGCCTCCCATCTCTATTACCTGGAATAACTTTTCTCCCAGTACGGTCAAGGAAGACTAACTTTCACCATCAAGAAACCTCTGACCATGATCTAGAGCACTGCTTTTCAAACTGGAGGTCACAATAGGTTAATTTACCTATCAATTTAGTGGATTGTGATCAACACTTTTTTTTAAGTGAAAACAGACTGGAATTTTTAAATCTCTTATTTAAATTTTTAGCTTTTGATATTTTGAATGGCTATTCTGTGAACATCTTTATACAGATCATTTTACTTATTTCTTTCATAGGATAAATTACTAGAAGAAGAAATAGTCACAGAAATAGGGAATGTTTTTTTAAGGCTTCGGGTACTTACTGCCTAGTTGTTCTCCAGAAGTGTTTTATAAAAGTATATGTGTCATTGTACTGTTGCCAACAATGTGACTTATTCTTTTGCTAATTTAATGAGAAAAAATGGGAGTCTTGTTTTAATATGAATTTCTTTGCTTTCTAGGATGATTAAACTTATCTGTTGATTTTTAATTTTCTTAGCATATTAAAATTAAAAACAAAGTTATTTTGAATAAGCAAGATGTTTATTTAATTGGATTTACTTTTAGTAAATATTTTTAGTTTTTGTTATAAGTAGAGGTACTGAATTATGGGGAATCTAGCATTTCTTCACTTTTGCTGTAACAGGAGAAAACAGGCAAGGAATTAAAATATTAGTAGCTACTGGGAGGCCTGGGGGGCTTAGTTGGTTAAACATCCGACTTTAGCTCAGGTCATGATCTCATGGTCAGTGAGTTTAAAGCCCCAGTCAGGCTCTGTGCTCTTAGCACAGAGATCCTCTGTCTCCCTCTGTCTGCCCCTCCCCAACTCGCTCATGCGCACTCTCTCTCAAAAATAAATATTTTTTAAAAAGTAAAAAAATAAAATAGTAGCTACTTAAGAGTATTATAGTAAAATAAAAATGTGTTGTTTTCTTATACTCTGGAATATCAAAATTTTTGATATTGCTTTTTAAAAAGGACTACAGGCAGAAAATAAGCATCTTCCCATCCTTCCTTATTCACACTTGTTAAATACTTCTTTTGCTCATGAAAATGTGTGCAGTCGTATCTCTCTTAGATATGCATGCATAAATGATAGTGTGGCATTAATGGTTTTGACTCAAAAATTTGCTGGACAGAAATGCTATAATAGTTAATGGTCATGTATTCTGCCTGCATATAAACCCTAGAGGGAGTCCACACTATGTGATGCCGTTTCCTCCAACGTAATTAAAAGTACTTTGCCGGGTTTTCATTTAAGTCCTCATTTCTAAAGTCAAGTGGATGATTCTGTCCATAAAATATAGGGTTAGTAAGAATTCCATTATGACTCCGTACATATTTTAGGGGCTTAAGGGGTGTAGCAAATATATAATAAAGATAAATTTAATGTAGGTAATTTAAACTTCTACTTTTTAATTAAAAATGTATTTTTAAGAACTACTTTGTGACTGTCAGGAACACAGGATCAGGAGGAACCAGGTTCCAAATTCTTTTAATATGAAACCTTTATTATACTTTTATCCCTTTTTGTCTTAAGGCTTTCAAGTAAACGGCAGTAAGCTCCTTGTTTCTGACTTCCTGCATGACTACATGGATGCTACTGCCAGTGCCTCCTCTACGCCCATCTTTTAAGATCTAGTCAGGACTGGAGCTTATCTAACCAGCATCTAGAGCAAAAGTCAGCAAGAGGATTTCCATTAGCAAAAAACTCACTCAACATTTCTTTCTTGTCTTGTAGAAATAGAGTGCCCCCTAGAGGTTTTGCATTTGAAAGTTGTTGAATAACACTTCCTTCAGCATCCGATTGAAGTGATATGATACTATAGATAGATGTATTAAGAAATATTCCTTTTATATCATTTTGTAGAGATCATCTTGGGACAGTAAATAAAGACTATAATTCAGTGTACAAACACCTTAAGTATTTTTAATGTACAAAACTTCAGTGATTCAGACTATTTCCTTTTTTGTTGTTGTTAAAAGATACTAAAAGTGGGATACAAATGTTTTTCCTGTTGCCTTTGCTTTTTCATGACTATTTCTCTGGACTTTTCCCTTAGCTACCCCGAATTCGGTGATATTATATATCAGTAGTATTTCTTCTGATTTTTCTATCTTAACGTTTGTTGTCAGTTCCATTTGTTTGGCACTTATTTACGACTTTTCCATTATCAGTTACCATCTCCATTTATATGTCTGTCTTATTTGCTCTGTGTGGATTTTAAGCTCCCTGAGGACAAGGAGCTTTTCAGTTACTTTGTATCTCTTTTTTAATTAAAAAAATTTTTTTTTAATATTTATTTCTGAGGGGGAGAGAGAGAGAGACAGCGTGAGCAGAGGAGGGTCAGAGAGAGAGGGAGATACAGAATCTGAATCAGGTTCCAGGCTCTGAGCTGGCTGTCAGCACAGAGCCCGTCGCGGGGCTTGAAGCCACGAACAGTGAGATCATGACCTGAGTTGAAGTTGAAGCTTAACCGACTGAGCCACCCAGGCGCCCCCAATTACTTTGTATCTTAACATAATACCCACCACATAGTAGGTAACTATTGATCAGTTGATTGTAATAATTAATAGAACTAACCAGAAAATATTTTTACTGTTGACTCTTATTGCAAATATTTAGAAAAATTATCACACTTTACCTTAGTGTAATTAATATAAATTAATTTTAAAGTTTATTCTCAATTTTAATTCTGTAGGTAGAGATAATAGGTAACATGAAAATGACAAGGGATGTTTCCCATTCTCGTTCTTGGTTCAGAACTACCTAAAGTCGTTTATTCTTTCAGAATTAGAAATGGTAGAGGTAATTATGAATTTGAGTGGGGATAGAGAGATGCTGCTAGGCTAAGAGCACATGAAACATGAGGTAAATGCCTCAAGTGGCATTCTGGAAAGTGAGGTAAATGGCCAATGAGCAATCTACTGTGTCTCGCCTACCTTTCACTTTTGTTATATGTTTATTGGTGGTGAGTGAGTATTATCCCTGTATTCCTAGAGTGTTGACTGAATACTGTTAAGATAATAGGCATACTCAGCAATTGATTTCCTCAGAGAAGTTGAAATATAAAGTTATTTGAATTTCTCCTTATGAGTCTGAATAATAACTGATCTGGACACATCAGATATGTTACATCATTTATGTTACACTAAATCCTTGGCATATGCTTGCTCTTTTGTTATTTATTTGGACTGCGGAAGACTATAATCAGGATCTGGTCAGTTTGGTTTTGGTTCATCCAGTTTTATAACAGTATAATTTGGCTGTCTTTGAATTGTAAAAAAAACTCCTTGGAAAAAATTTTCTTCGTGTTATTTGATAGCCCGTGAACAAGGCTATACGTTGAATTTCAAAACTTTTAAAGCCTTTAAACAAAGTTTTAATCTCCTTCTAAATATGCACCATACCTAATCCGTTTTTTCACTGTGAAGGGCTAATCTAGTACTCGTTTTTTGCCAATTCTCAATTAAACTGAATTTCTCTTAGGGCTAGTCTGTTATCCTATTCTTTTTTCTTTTTCTAATCAATTCATTTATTTTTTTTTAACAAATAGTTTATTGTCAAGTTGGTTTCCATATAACACCCAGTGCTCACCCCACAAGTGCCCTCCTCCATGCCCATCTCCCCCCTCCCCCCCTTTCATAGTCTTATACTAACTAGTTCAAACTGTCCAGAGAATAAAATCATTATAGAAGGTATTTTCTCTATGCAATTCTTAAATGGGTGCTGAATTTTATTCTCATTGAAGTAGGAAATAAATGAAAACTTACCCCACAAATATTACATATGGTAGAATATACTTCACTAGATATTAAATTGGAAAGTCACAAAGATCATCAGATTAAATTTCAGTGTTTAGATATTTTATTAGTTATTTCTATGAGTTGATGAAAAATCCTGATTGAAAAATAATCTCTTATCCAAGAAGCCATTATATCTTGATAGTTGCTAATGATAATCTTCTGATTTTATTTAGATTAATTTAAAGTTTGGTATCAGAAAACCAGAAGCTCGGACAGGAACTGAGACCGATACCTGTACAGCTTGTGCAGGTACCTTGATCCTTGAGTTTGCTGCTTTAAGTCGATTCACAGGAGCAACAATATTTGAGGTTTGCTTTTCATAGTCTTTGCTTTCTTGGGTATTGGATGTAACTAACTTTATATCTTTTTTCCATTGATCAAGTATGAGGATTATCAGTTGGAGTATTGCTGTTAGTTTAGGGAACTTTTGTCTAGATACCATCACATGGTTTTTGTCAAAAAGCCCAGAAGTCATTGTGAGGTGGCTGTATATTAAATACAACTTTGCATTTTTTCAAACTATAAGTTTTTAGGTCTATTCTTAGAAGACTTTTAGCCATATTCTAGGAATTTGATATCACAAATGTCTTATGTGGAAAATTGTGTCTTTTTGTTTATTTGTTCTACTTCTAGATGGTCCATTGCATTTCTGAAAGCTTCACTGAAACAGTGAAATTTTTACCCTTGTCTTGATAGAGTCATATCTGTAAGTTTTTTACTCCAAGGTTAATGTTATTTCTTACCCAAAAGACTTCATATATCCTAAGTAAAAGTTGTGGACTAGCTATGTCTCACACTTTTAATTTTATCTGTATGTTTAAGCATGTCATTGTAGTGCAATAGTATCACAAAACACCATCTTTTTCACACATATGATTTAGGAAAATTTTTAAAAGTTCAGCAGGTGGCACACAGAAGCAGCAGAAATAGGGAATGTATACTAGCACTATAACTATACTTAAACACGTTAGGTCTAAGTAAAACAAGAGTGTGTATGTGTGTGTATGTGTGTATTTGGTTTAGTTTTTATTCTGTACTTTGCTGACTTATATTTTCCCTTCATTGAAAAATATAGTCATTTTTGTGTATACTGTCTTAATTCAAACTACAAACTCTGAGATACTGATGCATTTTTAGGTTGGGAAAGTGAGACCTAAAGAGGATAAGATGCACAGCTAATCGGTAAATGAGTGGAATTGGAATTAGAATCCATGCCTTCCTAAATACAAAGTCCATATTCTTTCCACTTGTCTATTTTGTATTTATGAGTAAATCTCTTGAAAATTATGATCTTTTCAACTTACGAATATACATTAATTTATTGTAAGAGAAGCAACCTGATGCAGTTGACAGAATCGGGTTGGCAGACAACAGTCAGGGCCAAATCCAGTCACTGCCAATTTTGGGGAATAAAGTTTTATTAAAACATAGTCATGCTTATTTGTTTATTTTTGTCTGTGACTCCATTTGTGCTACAGTGACAGAGTTGAGTAATTGTGACAGTGACTGTACGACCAATAATGGCTAAAGTATTTACTATCTGGCCCTTATCAGAAAGTTTGCTGGTGTAGATCTAATATATAAAGAGATATGAATTTTATATTTGTTGTCCTATAATTCAGTTTTGAACTTTGGATAAATCTTTAATTTCACTGGGCCTATTTTATTAGCTGTAAGATAGAAGCAGGGAAATATGATCTTTATGAAACTTCTGGTTCTGAAGTTCTAGCATTTAATTAAAGCCATAATCTCCTTCATTTAAAAAAAAATCACCATAAATAAGCTGAATCAAGAGTTAAGACTATTTTACACTCTTCTTAAATCTATAGTGTAGCAAATTGGTTTTCTTTTGTAGAAGTACGTCTCCAAAGCTAAATAGATTCATGCTCTGAAATTAAATTTGTTTTTTATTTTATTTTTTTGAAATTAACTCTCTGTAATGTCTTTTGCTTTTATCTTTTATAACATTTTTCATCCAAAGCCAAGAATTTGATCAGAAATTATTTTAATTTAGTGTCTAATGGATTAAAGTTTTAAAAACGGTATCATAAGATTATAAATTTGGTATTGTCAAATGAATACTAATTTATTTAGTCTTCAATAATAAAGATTCATGCTATTTAAAAAAGTGGGCTCTTGAAATACCTGTGTTTCAAAGATGACATGCCAACTTTGATATTCTCTTCTAATTCTGTAAATAAGAGTACCTGAGGAGATTTTCACTTTGTATTTAAACGATAGAAATTATTTTAACAAGTACATTTAATTATGGCAGTAATTTATATAATTTAATAATATGTGTGTGAATGTGAACCTGCACTACAAGAGTAGATGAATGTAATGGTCTCAAAGTGAGATCACTGCCACTGAATAGCATTTTTAGACTTATTCTTTTTAACAGATTTGATTGGCTGAGAAAAAGCCAAGATTTTACCTGCAAAGAAGTTTAATATATGTTATAGATGGTTATCTTAGAGATTTTACTTAATTCTTAAAATATGCTGTGAGTCTTTGATTTTTGTTTCTTTGTCCCCTGTTTGCCAGAGACCTACAGTTCTTCAGATATGCTTTGCTTTTTTTAAATTATAGGAATACGCAAGAAAAGCTCTTGATTTTCTCTGGGAAAAAAGACAGCGAAGTAGTAATTTAGTGGGTGTGACTATAAATATTCATACTGGAGATTGGGTAAGAAAAGGTATGTAAGTTGGACTTCTTAAATCAAGCCTTCATATCCTCAGAATGGTTGGGAAACAAAGGATTTTCATTTGTTAAAATAGTCTTTGGGACAGTATAAAGCATAGTTTTTCACCAGATTTCTGGAATTTTAACTGATTTAACTTGATTTTCTTCTTTGGTGCCTAATAATAGCACACTTATTCTAGATGGGCTTACTGTTTTGTTTCATACCTTTTTGGGTGTAGCATTGTAGATATAGTGTATAGATGAAACACTAGAGCTATTCCTTTGAGAATTAGAGGATCTGAATACCTCAGCCATCTCACATTAAGTGGAAATCTTTATTTAATTTTATTACTAGCCCTTATTAAAATGAATTGGAATCATGAGACAAATGTTATTTGAACAAACCGGATAGAGTGGTATATAAAGAATGTGATTTTATCTTTATAGGACACCCCTATAAAGCATAGATGAATGGAAATATACTAGAATATTTCTACTTATTATCTTTTTAGTATTATATAAGATTTTTCCAAATTTTGTCCAAATGGTTCCTGAAACTAATCTGAATTCTGGTTTCAGAATTCTTCAATTTCTTTATTTTAATCTTCTTGGAGCCCCACACTGGGCATGGAACCTATTTAAAACCAAAACAGAAGAAAACACTGTAACCTGCTTGGATCTGAGGTGCAAATTAATCAGAATTAATTTTCAATCAATCATAATTTTTGGTTTATGACACACTCATCATTGGTCTATGCATGGCCCATTTCACTTAGTCATTTTTAAGAATGTAGTAAGGACCTACAAATGGGCCATCCGTTACTTGACAACATGCACTTCTGCACATGGTCCTTGACTCTCTAACTCTGCAATCCCATATCTCTGCCTCCTCTGACTGAAATAGTCATCATTCTTCTCTTGAATTGATCATTTGCTTTTAATAATAAAGTTGTATTGCATCTGTATGTATCTTAAAAAGTATATTTTTTGTTTTGCTTTAAACTTTATAAAATCGTATCATCTATGTATAATTTTGAGACTTTTTCACTTAATATGATACTGCTAAGATTCATGCATATTATTATATGAAGGCATAGTTCATTTTATTGTGACTACTGTATAATATTTTATTAAATGAACGAACCACAGTCTGATCTGAACATTTAGATCGTTTCTGGGATTTTACTATTGTGAATAGTAGTGCTATGAATATTTTTGGATGTTTCTCCTGTTATCCATGTTTAAGAGTTTTTCTTGGCTACGTATGGAAGAGTGGAAGTTTTAGATCATAGGATAAGTTAATGTTTTGGGCTTCAGGAGATAATGTCAAAATTGTTCTCAAAATTGTTTTCCAAAGTTGTTTCACCACTTTATACTTCCACCAGCAATATACAAGGATAAAACATGAACTTCAGCCCATGTTCTCCTGTCTCTGCCTCCCCTTGCCCCATTTCCGGTTATGTTGATATTATGTAGTTACTTGGTTCTTATTCACTATGAATATGTTCTTTTTTCCTTTGGTCTTGGTGCTACCCTCCTTCTTCTTTAAAGGTAACAAACTGTCAAGGTATTTGCTCACTTGTACTTTGTGCAGTGCCTGCAACATCTGTTAGATTTGCCACTCTTGTTATTTAAGTAATTATTCCTGTTTTCAGTAGCTTTAATAGCTTCTGAGGCCTTTTATGCCTGACAGTCATTTTCTTATGCTTTCGTATCTGAGTGAAAGTTTGTATATAATTTTCTGTTTAAGTTCTTTTCCTTCAAGTCTTTGAAAATATGCTGTTGTCTTACATCCTGCAAAAAATCTCATATTATCCTGATTTTTATGCCCTTGTGTATATGATCTATTCTTTCTCTCTGGAAGATTAAGAATGTTAAATGCAAAGAAGGGCACATCGGTGGCTCAGTCGGTTAAGCGTCTGACTTTGGTTCAGGTCATCATCTCACAGTTCATGGGTTTGCAGAGCCCTGCATTGGGCTCTGTGCTGACAGCTTGGAACCCGGAGCTGCCTTCAGATTCTGTCTGCCTCTTGCTCTCTTCCCCTTCCCCACTTGTTCCCTCCCTCTCTCCTTCTCCCTCCCTCTCCCTCTCTCTCTCCCTCTCCCTCCCCCTCTCCCTCCCCCTCTCCCTCTCTCCCTCTCCCTCTTCCTCTCTCTCTTTCTCTGTCTCAAAAATAAATTATTTAAAATATTCTTTTGCTCTAACTTTTGGTATTCTATGGGTGCTTTCTATTTAAAATCTTTGTGTGGGTTTTTTTTTTTAGTTTATTTATTTATTTGTTGGGGGAGTACAGGACAGAGAGAGAGAATCCTGAGCAGGCTCCACACTGTGAGCACAGTGCTTGATGTGGGGCTCAGTCCCACAACCGTGAAGTCATGACCTAAGCCGAAATCAAGAGTTGGGTACTTAACCAACTGAGACACTCAGGCGCCCCTAAAATCTTTTATGTTTTTAATTGCTGAAAACTGGTCTTATTTTTTATTTTTTTCATCTTATTTTTTAGATACTCTTTTCATTTTTGTTTGTCATTTTGCAATTCCTGTTATCTTAATCCCTTCTGTTTGTCCTCCATATATCTTAGCTTTTATATATATATATTTTTTTTTCTGCCTTTCTTTCTTCTGCAAGGTTGCTTCTGGTTTTCCAGTTGGCTTATCTGTTCCTAAAGCTGCATCCTTTCTGCTGTATACTCCATCTATTATGCTACTTTAACTTTATTTTTATTCCATGTATTTCTGCTTGATTAAAGATTTTTTCTTATTGGGGTGCCTGGCCTATTCAGCCAGTACAGCACATGCCTCTTGATCTCAGGGTTGTGAGTTCAGGCTCCAAGTTGGGTGGAGAGCTTACTTAAAGAAAATTTTTTTTCTTCTTATTTTTTTACTGCTAATATCTTCCTTATCTCTTTAGTATGTTTATTAGGCTAATTAAAAAATTTTTTTGGTTTATTTATTTTGAGAGAGAAAAAGCACAAGCTGGGGAGGAGCAGAGAGAAGGAGAGACAGAATCCCAAGCGGGGTCTATCAGTGCAGAGCCCAGTATGGAGCTCGAACTCACAAACAGATCACAGCCTAAGCCAAGATCAAGAGTTCAATGCATAACCGAATGTGCCACCCACATGCTTCTATTAGGCTAATTTTAAAATTAAATAATTTAAAATGGGTGTGCCTGTTCTATTATTTCTTGTTCTGATAAATTCTTATTCTAGTAGATTCTTTTCATTTTTAATGAAATGTTTTGGGCCTGTAAGTTCATGTTTCTTTGTCACCTACTCTGTGGAAAGATCAGATTCCAATCCCTATCATTCTCAGTGATCTGAAGGAAGGATGAATTCTAAGAAGTTTTTTTAAAAAATACTGATGCTTGGATTCCTAGAGATTCTGATTCAGTTGACATTGAGTGTTCCCAGGGCATAGGGATTGCTAAGATTGTAATTATAATTTAGATTGTAATTCACCAGCCTCAGGAGTTGTGGGGAAAAGTAGGGGAAAGAATGTCTAAAATTAGTCCCTCCCTCTTTTGTTCAGTTTCTTATGCAGGGCTTCTGTGCTGCCCAGATTTTACCCTGAGGATACCTGGAGCATGGACTCAGTTGTAGCACGTATAGGAGGAGACACTGTGTCTTCTGACAGTGGTGGGAGAGAAGCAACTGCAAAGCTCTAGCAGTTTCCCTCCTGTTTGACTTTCTTAGCCATGTCTGGCCGCCTTCTGCCCCTGGCCAAAGCTACCCTCTTGCCCACCTTCCCTGCCTCTGCCGTGAGGCTTCTTGCAGGTTTTTATTTTCTTCCTTTGGTCTTTAATGATCATCATGGAGGAAGAGGCTACCAGTCGCACTAGGTACAGCAGTTAGAATTGTCCCCTCCAGTGGGGCACTTGTCTGGCTTAGTCAGTAGAGCATACAACTCTTGATCTTGGGGTTGTAAGCTCCAGCCCCATGTTGAGTGTAGAGATTACTTTAAAATCTTAAACAGGAAAAAAAAAAAAAAAAAAAGAATTGGTACCTCCAAACAGCTGCAGTCTTGATTTCATATGTACTCTAATTTTAAGGATTGCTTCCTACTGATTAAGGGTCTGAATTTTTAAGAATCTCATGCTCTGAGCTAGCCAGGCGCCCCAAGGGTCTGAATTTTTTTAAAAAAATTACACAATGGTCTCTAGTATTTCCTCTCTGGAGTTCCTTACTAAGAAAATGAGTTTTGAAAAACTTCTTAAAACTGGTATCTCCTGCTTTTAAATAAGATTTATGTAGCCAGTTTTACAAAGAGTCTTTTTTTTTTTTAAACATGTAAACATACAAACATTATCAGCAAGGAATTGTTGTTATTCAAATAATAGGATTAATGTTTTGTAAATGTTGAATTTTTACTGTAAACACGATTTCATGTTTAAACCAATGTTTCATTCTTAGTGTACTAATACCCTTGCTTATACTCTGTAAAGAGTTTTTAAGACTTTTTAAATCAAGAATCATGTTTATGTGTATTTTTTCCATAGATAGTGGAGTTGGAGCAGGGATTGATTCATATTATGAATATCTCTTGAAAGCCTATGTCTTACTTGGAGATGACAGTTTTCTGGAAAGATTTAATACAGTAAGTTGATCCAATTTTATATTAATTTTAGAGCCAATTTTATTTGCCATATTTTGATAGAAGCTCAATTATCTGAGTGGCAATCTGAGAAATAATGTTTTTAAATGTGGTTTTTGGTTTTGGTTTTGGTTTTTTGGGGGGGTGTAGGGGTCAGTATTCCCTGATGATTTTGGACAGGGATAGGACAAAACTATATAAACTCCAAAATTTAGTTTACAAAGTAGTTTTATTTTCATCTCTTATCAGAAGTTTTTAAGATCCACTAGTAAGTATTAAAATAGCTGGATTTGAGTTTTACCTAATTTTTTATACATTACGAGAATTTATTGGAATAAATAATGAGTTATTTTTTTCTTATGGATTCTAATTTTTTGTGAAATCTTGGAAGTTTGACTTAGTCCTTGATCACATCAAGCATACAGGGCTTTGGACATCTAGAGAAACTAGTGAGTGTTCGTTTCAAAAGCAGATCTGTAAGTCTTAAGTCTAGGTCAGAATTACAGGCATATGTTTAGGGGAGGAGGGTGAGGGTATTGAATCTGATTGGATTGCCTTTGTAATTGAAGCAAAATGAAATCAGTACAGTAAACGTATCAGCTGTATTACTGTGGTTTTTTTGAAATTATTTATAATTTATTTTTGTACCCATTAATTCACCCACATTACTGTGAGACAGTATGGTACGGTGACTTGAAGTATGGGAGTTCCTCTACCTGAGTTTAAATCCTGGTTGTACCACTGGTTTTGTGACTTTGGGCAAGTAACTTTATGCTGTTTGTCGTTGTTCCTTATCCATAAAATGGGAATAGTAGTACTATTCATGGGGATGTTGGAAGGATTAAATGAGCTAGTGCATGTAAAGTGTTAATGCTGTGCCTCAGCATCTGGCAGATACTCAGTAATGGTTATTAAATAGTACACAAGTTAGGAAAAACCAAGAAGAGACCTAATAATAAGTTATTGGTTGAAAACTTTTTTTCTTTTAATGTTTTATTTATTTTTGAGAGAGAGAGAGACACAGTGTGAGCAGGGGAGGGTCAGAGAGAGGGAGACACAGAATCCGAAAATGGGCTACAGGCTCTGAGCTAGCTGTCAGCACAGACCCCTACACGGAGCTCGAACCCACGAACCATTGAGATCATGACCTGAGCGGAAGTCAGAGGCTTAACCGACTGAGCCACCCAGGCGCCCCTTGGTTGAATACTTTAAAAAAAAACTATCACCTATTGTTTTTTAGATTATAATGAGATTTTCTCGAGGTGAACAAGAACAGATTATTTTTGTTGCCTCATTATCATTCATTGACTAACAGCTCAACCTGTTTTTGTCAAAGCTGAGAAATATCTAGGGGAAGAAGATAAAAGAAGGGGAAAAAAGAGTTTTTAAGAACATATAAGACATACTTAGCAGACTACAAGAGTGGTAACAATGATTAGATGCATTAATTTAGGTGGTGGTGAGCACCAGAGTATTAATTACATTAGCTGAGAAGGAACCAAACTTCCTATACAAAGTAGAAAACAAATTCTGTAATACAGAAGCCTGTAACTATATTTCAAGACAATGTAAGAGCATCCTTTGCCCACAAGGGCATAGTAGCCATGGGCCCATACCACAGGATGACAGTGTTCAGATCTGCTCTCCTCAGAAGATCCTATATTTACTATAGTCTTTAATATTCTATATCGGAGTTAACACAGGGGAGTATATTTTATAAAGATTTCCATATAGAGAATAATTTAAATACATAATAATTACTTAGTAAATTTATTTATATATAAATTCAGGGTTACTTTCTTCACAGTGTGATTTAATGAAATGCTGTTTTTAGAGTAGTACATCATTTTTCATCTGCTTTCATGAACACATATTGTGATCTTCTAGCATTACGATGCCATAATGAGGTACATTAGCCAGCCACCTCTTCTACTTGATGTGCATATCCACAAGCCAATGCTCAATGCTCGGACTTGGATGGATGCTTTGCTCGCCTTTTTTCCAGGTTTGCAGGTAAAAAAACCCCAAAACAAAACACTGTACTTCCTAATATTAATGTAGAACGACGAAGTACGTTTGTGACCTCTAGAATGGAATTACCAAAATGGAGTCACATTTTAAAATTTATTAATGTACATTTTTCTATGTATATAATCCTAGATAAAATCAACTCCTATTTTATTAGGTAATTTTGTTGTTATTGTTGACTTCTAGGTCTTAAAGGGGGATATTAGGCCTGCTATTGAAACTCATGAAATGTTGTATCAGGTGATTAAAAAACATAATTTCCTACCAGAGGTAAGCAAATAATCTTTGGAATTCTAATTTACATAAACTATATATACATTGCTAATTTAATAATGTAATAAATGTCATCTTCAGGGTTGGCTTATTCTCTGTTTTTTTCCTGATTAAATAGTACATTCATTTATTTTTGGTTTATAAAGTATTACATATGTTTTTCCTTTTTCTCATGTATCAAAAGAACTCAAGTTTAAGGTAATGCTGACCTTTTATATAAGAAAAAAAAAATCCCAAATTAGTATTTCTCAGCCTTTTCTAATCTGTGCCATTACAAACATATTGTCTAATTCTAACTTTTACATATATCCACCAGCTAGAGAGACTATTTTTACTCTTTATTTTCCAAAGATTATTTTATGAAAATGATAGACATTGAACATACTCTTACTGATTACATAGACTGCCTGGTTTTTATATATTAGTAATAAATATTCTTGCTAGCTTGATATGGCAAGATTTCTAATAGCACACATTTTGGCTTTCCAGAAATGTACCGTTAAAAATTTTCAGATTCATGTGTGGCCTTTTCTGTTGCTGCTTATTCCTTGTGCGGTGGGATATCTGAGCATTCCACCAATTAAAATCCTTCCTAAAGTGTTTGTTTTAGAAAAGTATAGTTTTATTAGCCTTCAAGTAAGTAGGACTGTACATTGTAGAAAATTTGTAGTCACTCTGAATAAACTGACATATCAACTAAATACATCTTATCACAGGTGAAGTTTCATTTAGTTCCCACAAAGGTTTTGGTTTTGGGGTGCCTGGGTGACTCAGTTGGTAAGCATCCAACTCTTGATTTCAGCTCAGGTCATGATCTCAGGGTTTTGAAATCAAGCGCCACATCGCGTTCTGTGCTAAGCATGGAGCCTCCTTAGGCTCTTTTTCTCTCTTTCCCCACCCTTTCAAAAATAAACTTTAAAAAAAGCTAAAAAACAAAGTTTTAGTTTTATTTTAATCTTTTTTTTTTTTAACGTTTTATTTTCTTTTTTGAGAGAGACAGAGTGCGAATGGGGAAGAGGCAGAGAGAGAGGGAGACACAATCCGAAGCAGGCTCCAGGCTCTGAGCTGTCAGCACAGAGCCTGATGCGGAGCTCAAACCCACAAATGCGAGATCATGACCTGAGCAGAAGTTGGACGCTCAACTGATGGAGCCACCCAGGCGCCCCTTAATCTTTTTTTTAAAACCAGTTGGCTCTGTTAGTGAATAATTTCAAGTGAGACTAGTTTAGTTTTTAAATAATGCTCTGTCTCACTCTGCAGAGGATTTGAGGTCATAAAGTATATGCTAAAATGCCAAAATCGAAATATGAGAACTAGGAACTTAATAATTAAGAGGGGAAGAAATGGAGATAAGGAAAAAGAAGAAAACATAAGACCCATGTAGTGGCATTACTGAGTTTCATAGTTTTCTCTAAACTTCCTAAGAGTCAGAATGATCATCTGCAAAAATAATTACATTTAGATTGGTAAAAATAGCACCTTAGCAAAAATGAATTGGGATTTTAAGCACTGAAAATTTTCATTTTATAGATGAAAGTTAACAATATTTAAATTATTTTTAAATTGTTTATGATCTAATTCATATACTATTATATACTGTGGAGCCACTTGTTTATTTTTTAACTTACATTACTGTACCTGTTTATATGTTGTTTTGTCCAGGCATTTACTACAGATTTCAGGGTACATTGGGCTCAACATCCTTTAAGACCAGAATTTGCAGAAAGTACCTACTTCTTGTATAAAGTAAGTGATTTTGGCTCTCTTTTTGCTATTTACCCCCCATTCTCTATTGGATATCTCACTATCTTATAATAGTAATTGGGTTTTCAAAGTGCCTGTTTAATGTTATAATGGTTGGATATGTTACGGTTTTCATTCATCTAGTCCGTAGTTACTGAAAGATGCAAGAATTGACCAAGTTTTGTGTCTTTTCAAAATACTTGTATAAACTTTTCCGTATGGAGAAGTTTTATATTTGAGAGCTGTTTTCTAAAGCATGTCTCTTACCCTTCTTTAATCAAGCCACCTTCCTGGGCATTAAAAATTTTATCTAAGGGTTGAGATATATAGTTGGACAACTTTCCAGTTGTGTGTTTAAGAAATTCCATAAAGCAGATCCATGGCTTATTTCCAGAGCTAGGTTCTATGTAACCTGTGTTCCAGTGCCTGATACAATGCCTAAGCACCTAGTAGGTACTCAATAAATATCTGATAAATGAGTGGGTGTATGGTAATATATAAGCTCTATATGTATACATATATTCTCCTTTTTAATAGGCTACAGGAGATCCTTACTACCTTGAAGTAGGGAAAACACTTATTGAAAATTTAAATAAATATGCTAGAGTGCCTTGCGGATTTGCTGCCATGAAGGACGTTCGTACTGGAAGTCATGAGGACAGGTAAAACAGTCCCTAACATCCCCTTCCTTCAGGGTAACTCTGAACCAACACAAAATAGGACTCATAGGTAGAATTCAGATAAGCTTTACAAAGGGTGTTTAAAGATGAAAACTTAGTTCATCGTGTTTAATTTCTAAACTCTCTTGAATAGACTCATTTAAAATTGTTGGAAAAGTTTGTATTTTTATCATAGTGCCTGGCATATAGTAGGTGCTCAAACGATTTTTACGCAGATGAATAAATGATGGTTAAATTTCAGAACCTTACTATTAGCATGGGGGCCTTCTGTGTTAATTTCTAACACTTTACATAATATAAAAACTGTTAAGATGATGATGATCTGGATTATGATATATGTCAAGAATTCCTCAAAGCAGTCTCGTGGTTAATGTGTATTCTTATTCTGTTGCCGATTGGGAGGCTGAGGAAGACCACTGTCAGTTTCTGTTTTATTGAATACTGGATGGATGTAGATGGCATGAAATAAACTGTAAAAAGCATACTTTGGTTACTGTGATAATCACTAACATTCCAGTTATTTTAACTGTCCAGAACATAGCAACATATTTCTAATGAACACTAAAGTTTGTTTATTTGGTTAGCAAATGTTCATTCCATAGGCATTTAGGAGGTTTCTTAAGTGCCAGAGTTATAGTGGTTTTTGAAGTTCAAAGATAGGAAGACCTGTCTTTTCCATCTTTGAATCAATGAGAATAGGCGTATCAATAAATTTTAAAACATTGTGTAAGTGCTGTGAGACATGTTAAAGGGACATGAAATGGGAATTGGAATGTGATGGTCACTGGAGGCTCTTGTATCTTGAAGGATGAACCAGGAATAGGAAGAAGTAGTAAAAGCACTTTGAGGCAGAGGTACTAGAGGCAGGTGAGGTGAGACACAGCACTCATCATCTACTCAGAGTTATCGCTTAGTCCTTCACTCAGAGTATTTAATCATTAATGAGGCTTGGGATCTACTTCCCTGATCATAGCTGATGAAAACTGGATAGGTTTTTTGGAGCTGACATGTAGATAACCAGCAAGAAATGAAAGCAGATAGGCTGTGTATTTGTTTTTAACATTTATTGACTGCTTCCTGCATTCTGGGCACTCGTTCTTTTCTTTTTTTGAGAAAGGATATGCAAGCACAAGCGGGGGAGGGGAGAGGGAGAGTGAGAATCCCAGGCAGGCTCCGCACTGAGCGTGGAGCCCCAAGGCGGGACTTGATCTCACAACCATGAGATCATGACCTGAGCTGATATCAAGAGTTGGATGCTTAACCAACTGAGCCACTTGGGCGCCACTGGTCACTCTTCTGATTAAGCACTTTGTATGTTTAATTCATTTGATCTTGAACCCTTTGACCTGTGATTTCTATTACAATCTTCATTTTATAGATGAAGAAGCTGAGGCACAGAGAGGTTGAGGAACTTACCTAAGGGCACACATCAGTAAAGTCCAAATTCCCATCAACACTTGAACTCTATGAACATTGTGCTTTTGAACACTATGCTATTGTGGCAATTCATTCAAGGAACAATAATTAAGTACCTTCTGTATGCCAGGCACTGCACATAGATTTGGGGATGGAAAAAGAAATTAGAACCAGTTTCTGCCCTCCCATAACTTATAGTTAGTGGAGAGGATAGGTGTATAAAGACGTAATTACAACCATGTGATTTGTGCTATGGTGGAAAAAAAGAGTAGCAGGTTGAGGAATTACAAAGGAAGACATGATTGATCCTGTTTAGAGAGTTCTGGTTTTCTAAATTTAACATTCTTCTTTTTTTCCTCATCAACTACTCCTCATATGACATTGTTTCTAGACTTTTTACCACTGCCTTTGCCCCAATCTGATTATATTCCAATATATAGAGTATCTCTTAAAATACTAGGTTCAGAATTAATCACATTCGAGATGTGCCTGGCAAAAACATCACTGTTCAAGAACAGTTGTAAGGTTGCTAATTTTCTGAGGGCCTGATGGGTTTATACCCCCTATTCAGTTGAGGTTCACTGCTTTATCAACTCTCTGTTCCTCATGACAGAATTGAGGACCGCATTGTTTGTTTTAGGCAGTTGGCCCAACCAAATGTTGAGAACTACTGATCTTCATCATTCTGTGTTACTAAATGCACTTTAGATTTTTTTAGCAGCTTTATTATATTCACCTCACAGTGAACTTGTAGCCAGTTGACCTCAATTACTTAATTGTGGCCTGCTGACAAATGGGTATTCTCCACCCTACTTTTGAGCAAGTGAGGTTTTTTTTAGGGGGGTGGAGGGGGTAAACTTAGAACTATATACTTACCTCAGCAAAATTTGGTTTTGTTGGTGTGTGTGTGTGTGTGTGTGTGTGTGTGTGTGTGTGTGTATTTCTAGACCTATAAGAGGTTTGAATCTCATCTCCATCATCTAATGTATTACCTAAGTTCAGTGCACTGCAGTTTGGATAAGCATACCTTAAAAATTTTCCATCTAAATTGCCAGGAGGAATTCTGGTTAGGACCAAGACCAGTGTACCTTCTGGTGTGAACTTGAGAGTTTGCAAGTTAAAATCTCTTTGTGTTTGGTTGTTTATTTCTCTATAGATATACAGTGCTGTCACCTGGCTCACCAGCATTCCTTCACGCGTGCGCGCGCACACACACACACACACACATTTTTCAATTTTCAAAATGGTACTATCTGTATTTTCTTTATAATAATGATCACTGGAAAGAATTTAAATAGTAAAAAGAATATGAAAATCTTCCCTAAGATACTTACCCTACTTGCCCACCCTAAGATAACCAATGTTGGCCATTTGATGAACAGTCTTCCAGACAGTTTTATTGCATGTATGTTTGCATTTGTGTTTTTTTTAGTTTTATTTTTATTTATTTTTGAGAAAAATACAAAGAAAGAGAAGGAGACGAATCCCAAGCAGGCTCCACGCTGTCAGCGCAGAGCCCGATGCGGGGCTTGAACTCACGAACGGTGAGATCATGACCTGAGCCAGAATCAAGAGTTGGATGCTTAAATGATTGAGCCATCCAGGCACCCCAATGATTTTTTAATACAAGTGAGATTATATGATATAATCCCAGTTTGCTAGCTTTACCCAACTCATACTGTAGTGATGTTATCATGTCTATATTCTTTTCTAAGTGTTTACAAATCATCTGTTTCATAATCAGTTCTAGAATTCACCAAAAATCAGCACCCTGTTCATCAGTCTACAGTTCTCAAGCTAACATTTGTTCATGAGAGCAACTCTCCATTGTCATTAAGTATATTGCAGGTTGACAGGGCGTGTTTTATTTATTCTGAAAAGATTAACTATAAAGTGTTCAAAATTTGTTATAACATTACAGGTGAATAATGAAACATCCAGAATGTTTTATCCAAAATGAAACATCATTGATACGTAGGAAAAATAAGGATATCTGTGTTTTTTACATATGCCAGGTGCTATGCTAAATAATGATCTTTACAGTATTTCATTTAGTCTTTACCCCAGTGTTAGGCAGGTATTATTATGTCCTTTACAAAAAAAATAAACTGAAGCTCACAGTCCTTATATAATATCCCCACGATTACACAGCTAGTCAGTGAAAGGCCTTTTCTTTTTCCGGAGCCCATGTTCTTTGCCACTGTGTTCCGTTGCCTCTCTAGTTCATTCTTTAGTAATACTGCTAAAAGTTTCATTTGATTTAGTAAACGTTTATTGAGTGCCTACTGTGTGCCAGGACTTGTGCTTGGCAGGAGGTGTGAAACTATATAATCTGTCCAGTAAGCCACGAGTTATTACCACCAAAACCACAGATTCTGTGGGAGGTAGTAGATGTAATGAAATTTCATGTTACTATAACTCCATCTAACGGCTGTGCTTTTTCTGCCACAAAAAAAAGTTTTATTAAAAGCTTTTCTTTAAAATGTTTATTAAAACATTATAACATTGAATCATTTATAAAGTCACATATATTTATATTTTTATTCCCTTCGTATCTTCTAAATTCCCTTTTTGACAGGTATTTAAATACTTACAAAGTTCCAATTATAGTTCCTGTGATTCTGTGTTGTACTTTTTCTTGCAGTTTTTTGTAAATGATGTCCTTTACCTTAAAGCCTTCTTGTTTTTATCAGTTAAATGGCTACATCATGAACTCCATCAAAGTTGTACTACTTTATCCAGTTTAGTTAATATTAACAATTCTTGTATGGTTGTCAGTAGTAAAGTTCATCTGCATTACCGCCCTATTGTTGCGTCTCTGTAGAAGAAATGGAAAACTCTCTTTCATTGGAAGGCCAATAGAAAAATCTTATCTACGCTGTTGGCAAGATTTAGTGTGCCTGTGTGGTAGGCAGTCCCTCTGGTCTTTTTCATTTCCTTGGAATATGCTTGGAGTCAAGACTATTACCACCGGGGGATGGATAGATTCTGTAGTACTTTCGACACCTAAATTGATACAGACATGTTTATTGACCTTGACCTTTTGGCTTTCAGATAGTTGGCATTTGAATATTTTTATGTTCTTAGATTTATTTATGACCTTTTACTTTAGAATGGATTCTTTCTTCTTGGCTGAGATGTTTAAATACCTTTACCTGTTATTTGCTGATAAAGAAGACATTATCTTTGACATAGAAGATTACATCTTTACAACAGAAGCTCATCTATTACCTCTTTGGCTTTCTACTACAAATCAAAGCATCTCTAAGAAGAATACAGTAGGTTATGTTTTTTAATTAAGCATCTTATTTTCTTTTATGTGTTTATTTTTCCAAGTGAAAAGTAATCTGTGAATAGAATTCAATAAATATATGTATGGTAGGAGGAAAAGTACACCTGATGTTTTCTTACTTTGTTTTCTCTTATTGCATCCTATATATACTTATATTCCATTTAATGTTTCATTTGAAAATGCTGTAATGTTAAGTAAAATCATTATTTTTATTTATATAACATTCTTTTATATTGTAGACTTCAGAATATACAGAACTGGATGACAGTAATTTTGATTGGACTTGTCCAAACACTCAGATTCTCTTCCCTAATGACCCATTGTATGCTCAGAGCATTCGTGAACCCTTGAAAAATGTGGTGGATAAGAGCTGTCCTAGAGGCATCATCAGAGTGTAAGATGTATTATTTTATATTTATTAGTATCAAAGTTAATTGTTCGTAAATGATAGAGAATGTAAGGAACATATAACAGCCAAAAAGACATTCACTTAGACCAAAAATATTGAAGTATGTAGTTCACACTAACTAAAAGTTATTCATTGGTAAAGTTATATGGCAAAGTTTCTTCTGCAATAATGTCTTTTTCTTATGGAAATTTTCTTATGGAAATTTTTTCTCACGGAAATTTATTATGGTGTATATTTTATTAAGTATTAATGGTCAATGGGTGACATATAGTAGTTTTTAACTTCTATAGTTCATTTTTACCCAGAATAGTTTCATCAGATATTTGCACATCTTGTAGAAAATATTTAAAAATTTTTTTCCTTTAATCGACGTTTTCTATATAAGGAAAGTATAGATTTTAATTGATTTTTCTTTTTGATGAAGTACTTCTGCTTCATTTTTAAATAAAATTTTTTTGTCTAATGAGTTCATTTTTTCCCCAAATAGTTACATTGAAAGGCCATTAATAAGAAATTAAAAAAAAATTTTTTGAGTGTTGTTATTCAATGGTAGAAGTATTATTTTACTTTTAAAATATTGAGAGAAAAGTCTGTTTTTCAAGGGAGAAATCAGTAAAAACAAATCCCCAAGCCATCTATTCTGTGCCTTCAAATAGTTTATAAGGCTGTTGACGACTAAGACAGTTCTGTAAATAATATACATGCTTTGATAACTGTAAAATATATTTGAGAGCTATACCACGTAATAACATAAGTTATATATGGGAAAGTAACTGTTTCCAGTTTTTCCAGTTTCACGAGTTCTATAACTAGCAATTTTGCAAATACCTACAATTATTTTTATTTGCCTTCTGTTTTTCCCCAGTTCTGATTTGTAGTTTTTAAATCTTATCTGTAATTACTTTTAGCAGAGAGGAGAGTTTCAGGAGTGGAGCTAAACCCCCTCTGAGAGCCAGAGATTTCATGGCCACTAACCCTGAACATTTAGAAATCTTGAAGAAGATGGGGGTGAGTTTGATTCACCTCAAAGATGGGAGAGTCCAGTTGGTTCAACATGCAATCCAAGTAAGCCATTGCTGTACTAATTAGATACCATCTCTGCCCGCTGTGGTCTCATTAGCTTTAATAAGATCATGACATTTGGCTTTCTAAAAACTTTTCATATATGATTTAGAGAATCATTCTAGATTTTTAGGACTTGGAGGTATCTTGGAAAGCCATGTAATTCAGCTCCTTCATAGGATAAATCAATTAAATCACAAAAAGGTTAGGTAGTTTGCTTAAATTGATAGAGTCAAATGTAGGGCTCAAATCCAAATTTTTCTGTTTTTAAGCCCCTTGTCTTTCCCCAATTTAGAGCATAATCTTAAAAGCTAATAATTCATTTTAATACCTCTGTAGTTTACAGTATTTTCGTTTCCAAAACACTCCTGAATCTATTTTATTCATTATGGAAATCAAAATTTTCATGTACGTGTCTATGCCTAGGAAAGATAACAAATTTCCCTTTGGGGAAAATTCTGTTTCTTTGCTTAAAAAGCTTTCGTAACATGAGGCCTTTTAATTATTCACCTTATTAGTACATTGATTCTGAGAAAACTACATGGTTTGCTAAATAATTTCAACGTGGATCCATACCAGGTATCCCTTAAAGTCAGCCTTCCTGCAACCTTGGTGTCTGTCTCAGAATTCTGTTTCATCTCTGTTGTCACATCCATCCTTCCTCAAAGAGTATTTTGCCCACTTCTGTATGTTTCACTCACTGTCACTTCTCAGTAGTGGGAGTGGCATCTCTAACATTACTTCCACTTATGCCACCCATGACATAATTACCACCCAGTGGCCTCTTAATCCTTATTTGATTGAATTTTTCTGTAACTGTTGACTGACCTCTTTTTAAAACCTATCCCTTTCTTGGCTTCCAGGGCATTCCAGCAACATACATCTTTCCTACTTTTCTGTTCTTTGCTTTGTGGATTCCTTTGGAGCTCTCCTTTTTTGGCACAACCACTCAGCATAGGCACTGCCAAAGAACCTGGATCATACCCTTTTCTCTCTATAGTCTTCTTCAGCAGTCTCACCCGTTTCTACAAGTTCAGCTGTCGTCTTTGTACACATGATTTCTTAGATATACATAGGTAACCCTGACTCCTAACTTTGCTCTTAAATTCAGCTTTAGTCTGCTTGTCATACATGTCTGCAACTCAGTCTCAATCTGTCCAAACCTGATTTGATTATCTCTTCCTGTCCCCACCTCAGTCCATCTCTTTTCCTTTTTGTTTTCCATGTCAGTAGACCCTGACATCATTCTCTAAGTCACCAAAACTGGACAATATCAAGATAGGCCTAAACTTGTGTCTGTGGCCCAGCCCTTCTGTGCTCTCTTGCATCCTCTGACTCCTGTCAAGTCCAAATGGCTTTTCCTGTAAAGTCTCAGGAATCCACCCTCTTTCCACTATAGTCAGGCATTCTTTAGCTTTTCTCCTGTTAAGGCTCAATTCACATGTCATTCTAAATATTGCCCAGATCCACATTGGCAGAACCAACCATTCCCTTGTCTGTGCTGCTAGTCTACTTTCCCACCTGAGAATTTTATCATAGGTAATTTTACATGCCTGTCTCCTCCAGATACAAACTTCTTAAAGTGAAAGGCCATCTTCCCAGTTCCTAGTCAAGTGCGGGAGCCCAGCACTAATACAGCCCAGCCTGGTACATATGTTTCGTATTTAATCTGATTGTTGGTTCGTAATTCCAAAGAAGGGAAGTGTGGGTCAGGTATGAGGTTTATTTCTAGAAAGAGGAAACAGTGGGGAGAAACTATGCAAGGGCTTAGCATTTGAGCATTTGGTGGAAGTCCAGTTCTCCATTTGTATCTGAGTGGTTTGTAGAACAGTGAAGGAGACATTGATAAAGATTACACATGTTACTTTCAGAAAATATTTCCAGAAGTAATATTTTTGAGGACAGAAAAGGCCATAAAATACTTGATAGGGACAAAAACCAAAAGGGGAAATGTTAGAGTAGATTATAGTGTAGTAGTATTTAAGAAATCAGAAAGTTGAAAGTTTCCATAAGGAAAAGATAAAATGAATCTGTTTTTTTTCCTAGGCTGCTAGTTCAATTGACGCTGAAGACGGGTTGAGGTTCATGCAGGAGATGATTGAATTGTCAAGTCAGCAACAGAAAGAACAGCAGCTGCCTCCGCGAGCTGTACAGATTGTTTCCCACCCATTTTTTGGCAGGGTAGTGTTGACTGCCGGACCAGCTCAGTTTGGGCTAGATCTGTCTAAACATAAAGAGGTGTGTACACTTACAATATGCTTGTTGATTGACTTCAAAGTATTGTGTGATTATTGTCTAATTTCTTAGTTGCTTTTCTGATTCAGTATATTTATTAAACCTAAATAACTTACTAAAACCTAAATATTCACTCTCCCAGATTAAAGTAGATTAAAGTTAAAAGCTTATTTTGAAAATTTTGAGTCATAATTTATGTATACAACATACTTAGAGGATTTTACTTAGAATCTTATTTAGATACTGTCCAATTCTTGGCCCGTTCTCTAATTTAGTGTCTTTAATTTATCTAAAAATGGATTTGGGGACTTTTTAACAACTACTAGAACCTTTTGTTGAACAAAAATCTAACTTGGAGCCTTAACGTAGAGAACAACTAAAAGCAGAGGTGTTTTGGCTCAGGTGGCTGTGCAGAGTGTGCTGGTCAGGTCCCACCAGGCCACCCTGGAAGACCACTAAACTAGCACATCCCTTGAGTTTTAACACTGGAAAGAAAGACCTGCATTGCTAAATAGTGCACAAGTTTTTCTAATTGGTTGCAGAGCTGGGACCAGACCCAAGTAGCCTGACCATCTAAAGCCAATGCTCTTTGAACTCCATTACCCCTAATTTAGGCCGTTTTTGTATGTGTATTATAAAGCTTTATAGGTTTGTAGATTGACCCATCCACTCAGCACCTCTTTATCGAGTCCCTACTATACTCTAGGCACTATTTAGATGTTTGCTGTGGATTGAGTTTACAAAGCCAATGAAGATCCACGCCCTCATGGAATTTATGTTCTAAGCGAGAGGGGTATTAAACCATCTTTATATTAGCATCTTTAAAATCAGTTCTTTGGTGGATTTAATTTCTCTAGGAAGAAGAACTGCTTGCAGATTCATGTAGACTAAATCCATTTTTTTCCTTTTCAAAATTTGTTCTGGCTCCCAGTAATGATTTAAAAATGGTCACCGCTCTTTTAGTTGTGGGTATGGGTCCATAGTGAAACTGCCCACAGATTCCAACTTCGCTGCTCATTAACATTGTGTCTTTGAGCATATTAGGTAACCGGAGTCTCAGTTTCCCCATGTGTAAAATGGAAATATTATCTGTATTCTTTTTCTTAGAGTTGTTATCAAGATCAGATTTAGTAATTTATGTAAAAATGTTTTGTAAACTGCAGAGCATAGTAAAATGTCGGCTGGGTACTATGATATCCAAAATGTTCAAAACAAAAATTTATATATTGGATATGTTATCATTGGAAACGAAATAAGGCTTATTTAAAGCCCTACACACTGAATTTTATTGACTAGGTAGTGATTTGAGAAGATAAAAGAATATTTAAGTTACTTTTATTTCTGACAGACGAGAGGATTTGTTGCAAGCAGTAAACCATACAATGGTTGTTCAGAGCTTACTAACCCTGAGGCAGTGATGGGAAAAATCGCTTTGATACAAAGAGGACAGTGCATGTTTGCAGAAAAGGCACGCAACATTCAGAATGCTGGTGCCATTGGTGGCATTGTTATTGGTGAGTAATCCTCTGTGCCGTTGTGTTGACTAGGAGGAGATCATTTTTAGGATTTTTCCTTGTATTTTTCAAAATTTTATTGGAGTTCATCATATCATTTTTACTTCACTAGACAGTGTAATGGATGGGTAATCCAGTGATACTTTCAGTAATTTCTGTGTATCTTGTATCTTTTTTGAAAGTCTAGATTTAGGTTTCTGTATGTTAATGCCAGTGAAAGTACTTGGGGACTGATATGAAGGTGAGGTACCCCAAAGCACCCAACACTATGGATGAAAAATGTGCTTTGAGATCTAAAGCCCCTTAAAGGTGAGAATTGCACCCTGTCACCTCCA
The DNA here is from genome assembly GCF_008692635.1 of Crocuta crocuta. Lineage (NCBI taxonomy): Eukaryota > Metazoa > Chordata > Mammalia > Carnivora > Hyaenidae > Crocuta > Crocuta crocuta. Next base: position 10,200,593 of record NW_027529934.1, on the reverse strand, counting down.
GTGGGGAGCCATTAAAAATACCCTTTCCTCCACCAAGATGCAGGCTTTGGAGTCAAATACTTGGGGGTGCAATTCCTGGCTCTGCCACAAAATCATGGTGTAACCTTGGCCTAGCTCTAGTTAATTGGTTTAGTCAACAGAATGTTTTTTTTAAGCTCCAGTGAAAATGGTAGTAAATATCTTGTAGGTGGTTATAAGGTTTGAAGATAATAGATATAAAATTTCTTAGCATAAGGGCTTACATATCATAGGTATAAGTACGAATTGCTAGCAAGTTTTTATTTTCTTGGGTCTTTTTCCACTGAAGTTACAAACTCAAGTTATTTTACCTCTGTATTTCAGCCAGTGTGTTCTGCTCTTTTATTTTTCATAGAAAATCGCTTAAAACAAGCAGTCCATGGCTGACAGGGAAAATATACATTTTTCTATGCTTTAAGTAAATAGTTTATATTTGGAACTAGAAGACCTGAGGTCACATCCTAATTATGAAGTTAAGTTGTTTTAGTTTTCTCTCATAGGGGAAATCTATTTTTGAATTTTTTTCTTTCTTATTAGAATAGATTTCCTTTTTGAATTCAAGATAAATAAAAATTAAGACATTTAAAATAAAATATTAGGATTTAGAGGTGCCTGGGTGGCTCAGTCAATTAAACATCTGACTCTTAGTTTCAGCTCAGGTCATGATCTCATGGTTTGTGGGTTCAGGCCTCACGTCAGGCTTTGCACTGCTGGTGTGGAGCCTGCTTGGGATTCTCTCTGTGCCCCTTCGCCACTTGCACTGTCTCTCACTGTCTGTCTGTCTCTCTCTCTCTCTCTCTCAAGTAAATAAAACATTAAAAAATTATTAAGATTTACATCAATGAAAATAATTTAAGACATTTAAAATAAAATATTAGGATTTATTTCAATGAAAATAATTATTTACTGTTCCTTTTGCTCATCTTATACGTGCACTCCCATGTTGATTTAGTGAATGCATAAATTTCATTAGTTGAGTATTAGGAGAAATGCTGCTTAATAACTTAAGCAAACTACAGTTGGCAAACTGCAACCAGTAGGCCAAGTCCAGCTCACTGCCTGTTTTTGTAAATAAAAGTTTTATTGAAACACAGCCATGACAATTTGTTTAATGTTGTCTGTGTCTACTTTAAAAAATTTTTTTAATGTTTTTAAATTTATTTTTGAGGGAGAGAGAGAGAGAGACAGAGCACAAGCCAGGGAGGGGAAAAGAGAGAGGGAGACACAGAACCTGAAGCAGGTTCCAGGCTCTGAGCTGTCAGCACAGAGCCCAGCGCAGGGCTGGAACTCATGAACCACGAGATCATGACCTGAGCTGAAGTCGGACAGTTAACTGACTGAGCCACCCAGGCGCCCCTGTCTATGCCTACTTTTGAGCCACAGTAATGGAGCAGAGAATGGCATAGTCGAAAACATTCATTGTCTGGCCAACTACAGAAAAAGGTTACTGATGCTCGACTTACATCATCTCTTTATCCTTAGTTATTTTCCACACAGATTTCTTTTATTGAAGAATTTAATAGCATGTCGTCACTATCATTTTGAACACCTCTTCACCAAGACTTTAAAAATATAAAAAGTAAAGCCTGGAACATGAGTAGTTTCCATTTTCCCTATAAAGTGTGACTCTTGTGGTATTCTCTACTCTGCAAGGTTTGTCAAGTCAGATGTTTTCTTTAGTAGCTATTAGTAGCAGAATCCTCTACCGAGTTCTGTGGGTAAACAAGAGGCAATGATCCTTATTCTCAGAAAATTTAATTTTTAAAAGGGAACTTTCATTTCATTTCCCTATGTTTCTTTGTTTCTGATGAAGTATTTTGTTTGGTTATTCTAGTTTTAATTGTAAATAAATGAGCAAATTAGGACTTAGTTGTTTTTTATTGCAAGTACTTGAAGTAAAAATTATCTTAGAATAATCATTTGGCTTCGAGAGACAATAATTGATTTAAGCTGGTTTAAGATGGGAGGTTTGTTTACTACATGGAACTGGATTATTTTAATGGAACACAAAAGTAAGAAATTCAACTGAGCAAAAATCATCGGGAACCATGATGTTTTTTAAGTCGCATTTTTCACATCGGTCTGTCTCTTATCTTTGGGTCTTCCTCGACTCTCTTCTCTGCATCTCTTTGCATTTCTGCTTCATTCTCCAGCTTCCCACCAGCCTGCTCCTTCTCTGCCCATTAGTTACAAAAAGTCATTGTAAAATTGCAGCCTCAGCCAGGAGTCACTTTACTAGATCACCACCCACTGCCAACCGGAACCGTCGTTCTGTGTGCCATGAGGGCCTCCAGAGATACCGAGTCAGGTGGTCATGCTTGTCCGGTCAGTTAGGGCTAAGGAGGTGGGTCCTCAGAGCAAGCTCTCTGGGAAGGGACGGGGAGGTTCGTCATCTGGCATGTGTAGTTAGCAGTGGACGTGACTGGCCCCACCGGTCAAGCAGTGCTGAGCGGTCCTACTGCAGTTAGCTGACCAGTGTACACAAACTGTGGAGTTCACCTCAACCTACAGAGCGAAAACCACTGTCAGAATTCTTCTTTGTGAGCAGTATATAAAAAAGAACTATCAAGCGGTAGTTTGGGAAATGCCATTAAAGGAAATCTTAAGCAACAATAAAATTTCATTCATAGTTCTAGCATTGTAATCCAAGTCTTCAAGTGTTTCTATTGCCAGGCTTTTTCATAAGCACATGGGAGGTTTTGGTCATAATCATAGAATTTTCTGTTCTTTTTTCATGTGATAATAATATCCTGTTTTTCTGTGTGTCCCATCAAGTAGTTAATTATAACTTACTTATAATAGTTCACAGTTGTTCACAATTATAAATAGCGCTCCAGTAAACTACTTTGGGACTAAATCATTTTGCTTCTTTTGAGTTCTTTCCTCAGGATAAGTTTCTAGGAGTGGAATTAGTGAGCCCCAAAAGTATATGTTCATTTTTATGATTCTCAATGCATAAAATAAATGCTGCCAATGGGTAAAACACAGTAAAGTTGTGTCCGTAGATATTTTTAGTGGACACATGTTTTTATGTTTGCTGTATTCATTCTCTGCCAGATGACAATGAGGGGAGCAGCAGCGATACCGCCCCTCTGTTCCAGATGGCGGGTGATGGGAAGGACACGGATGACATCAAGATTCCCATGCTCTTCTTATTCAGTAAAGAAGGAAGTATCATCCTGGATGCCATCCGGGAGTATGAGGAGGTGGAAGTGCTCCTTTCGGACAAAGCAAAAGATAGAGGTGAGGGTAAAAATTCCTTGTGTTGGATGCCACTGAGCATTGGCTTTACTAGTTTGATAACAAAAATGAGTTATAGAAAGTTATTTTGGAGGCACTGGTAAAATAAATAAAATAGAAGATGGTTTCAAAATAATACTTTTCTTTTGGAAGTAAGAGTTGCAAGACATTTATTTTGCTCTGTTTGCTGACTTAGGATGCTTTTAGAATTATGATTTTTATACGTAATTTATCACTTTTGCTATGGCCCTGCGCAGTGATAAAAATACAGGGGGATGTATCAGGAGAGTCCATTTACGTAGCCACACATGTTCACCATTCAGTTCTGCTAATACTAGATTACATTTCTTTTACAAGGAATAAAATGAGATGGTATTGAGTGGTATTATATACAATATAGTAGTAGTCGGGTCTCAGCAGGCCACCGATAATCAAATGACCACTGTCTTGTTGAAGGCAGGACAAATATAGCAACTTCTATCCGCTGAGGTGTAAGTTTATCACAAAGGGATTTATAAGTTATAAGAGTTACAAGTGGCTGATGTCTGAAGAACATGCCTTAATTCATGATAATATGTAGTCCTCTCTGGGCCAGAATGTTTGTTAGTTATTTGAAAGCTATTTGAAACCCGAATTATTTTATAAATGGCAGGTCTTACTGGTATTACCAGGGATAGTGGAGAAATGAGGGAGAGTGAACCGGCAGATGCAGACTCCCATCCTGCTGATGGGCGCAGCGCCCCCTGGCCTACTGGAGGCGCCTGGGGGCGAACTCTACTTCCCCTATTACCTGCAGACGCCTAAAACTTGTGTGATTGGTGCAGGTTGTTGAGTCCTGTGGGATGTTTGTTTCATAGATATGTAGGGAACTGATTCAATTCAGTGTAACTTCCAAATGAAACAGTGAAAAAACAAAAAAGGTTAGCAGTAATCTAGTGCTAGCCAAGTCAGTGTTTTGTCTTGTCTTCTTATAGTGCTTTATTCTTCTTTGAGAACCTTTCACGTGTCAGCTATTTAAGAGCAATGGAGTGGGACGTATGTACATAAGGATGTATAGTTGGAAACAACAGAATAGAAAGGATTTCTAATCTTAAATCCTCCTGTGTTTGTGGTTTTTTTTCCCAAGTCGTTTTGCTCAACTCAGATCTTACCTACATCTATGCATTTATGCACATCAAACACAGGCAAATTATTATTCCATATAACTCTTTAATGCCTTTGCTTTTCTCCCCCCCTATTTTGTGCTACCATTGGAATTTCAGCAGCAATATTAAAAGGTAAAATGATTCCAAGCTACATTATTAATAGTAGTAAGTATCTTGCATTATTAAGCCTTAAATGATATATATGTATGTGTGTACGTGTATATATCCACACACACGCATATGCAAATATATATATGTATATGTAATTGTGTTTCAGTGGATACCATGATAATATCTGGTTTAATGTAATTAGATTACTTTCATATCTAGTCAGCTGTCCCACAATAATTCTTTTTCAATCCTCTCATAACAGATCCTATGAATTATATATCCATATGATAGATGAACTCACTAGTCCGTGTCCATGCAAGAGTCAGTCTAACAAAGATACCGTTGTTTTGGCATGTATTACTTTTGATCACTTTTATTTGAATACAATATAAAGTATTTAAAATATTGACTTGTTTTAGAAGTTTGTATGTGTGTAGGGATGCGTAGAATTAGGACTACGAGATCATAGTAAAGCATGTGCTTCCCATACTAGAGAAAGAATGTGAGAAAAGATAGATTCTACTACAGGCAGTGGCCCCTCCTCCGTGGGGCATATGTTCCAAGACCTTCCCCCCCCGCCCCCCCAGTGGCTGCCTGAAACTGGATAGCATACTGATCTGGATATATGCCATGTTTTCCTATGCATACATACCTGTAATAAAGTTTAATTTATAAAGTAGACACAATAAAAGGTTAATAATAATAACTAATAATAAACTAGAACAGTTATAACAATATACTGTAATGAGACTTAGGGGAATGTGGTCTTTCTCCAATTATCTTATTTTGCTACACTCCTCCTCCTCCTCCTCGTGGTGATGTGACATGATAAATTCCTACGTGATGAGATGAATGAGGTGAATGACGCAGGCGTTGGGACAGCATTAGGCTGCTCTTGACCTTCTGATGCTGTGTCAGGGGAAGGAGGATCATCTTCTTCCTGACCAGGGTTGTCTGCAAATAACCAAAACCTCAGAAAGGGAAGCTGTGAATAAGGCGGGGGTGGATTACTGAACAAAAGATATTATCTGAACGGTATTCTTTTAAAGACCTTGCAGTAAAAAGCCTTGACTTAAATTATATGTATTTTCAAGTTTTGCTGGTCTCTAAATTTGTTGAACTGTGATTCTGAGTAATCTTTTGACACAAAGTCTTGCAAAATTCTCTTTTTTGTGTAGGTCTTTCAAGAACTGTACAACTATATTTACTAAATCAATGAAACAAAATTACCAATTTTGTAACAAAAAAATCAGTAACAGTTTTAGTAAATCAACTACTTCATTCAGAATACTAAGGAAAATATCCTAAGAAGTTAACGTTTGTCGTGGTTGTCATTAATTTGTCCTGTGCCATTACTTCATGTGTCAGTGTTTTCCTTCTGCATCACAATCAGCTGATGTACTTGTTACAAGTGTAGATTCGGGAGTCTTACTCCAGAATATTGAATCAGACTCTCTGAAGGCAGGGGACCAGAATCTGACATTTTAAACAAGCATCCCAGGTAATCCCACTCAGCCACGCTTTGAGAAGCACCGAATAGCACTAAAAAGGCCCCCTTTTTGTTTTTTGTTTTTTTTTTTAATCTCCAGCTTTGTCTGAGCCATATTGTACCATCAAGGGTACCAGGTAGGATTGTATAAGTACCCCAAACAATTAGCATCCTTAAAATCTAAACAGTAAAATGTCCTCCAGATAGCCCTTTAAAAATCTCATTGCACAAATCCATACTTCCTTTATAAAGTCACGCAGTTTGGATTGAGCAGTTCTTCCCACATGTTAATACAGAAAATAGAAGCCCTAGAACAAGCCCCCATTCCCACTGTTACCTTCTTATTCGGAGAAGCCCCAGCCGTTAATATCTGCAGCAGTCCTGTCTACAAGCAGAAATGTTCAGGTATCTTACTGCATGTTCTTCAGAAGTAAAGCTTTTGTAATTTATCAGGTGGAAGTGTTGCTTCCTCAGGTCAAAGCAGTCATATGTCTAAAAGTTAAGTAATCCACAGACGTTTTAATATTAGGTCTCTTGTGTGTGCCCCACCTTCCCAAATTCTGAGAGTTCATAAAGGTACTTGGTAAGTCCCACCCCGTGTTCGCAAACAAAATACACTGTGCTCTTCCATTTAGGTCAAAAGTTCAAATAGTTTATAATTAAGAATCCATTTCCTTTTCTCAGTGTTTTCAAGGGGGCAAAGAATGAGAGTTTTAAAGGTTCAATACATCATCATGCTTGCAGTTTACAGTGTAGGCCTATGGTGCCTTAAGAGCTGTAGACGGATGTTTTCAGGGCTGCTCCTGTATTCATGTCTGCTGATAAAGAGCCAGACAGCAAGTGGGGGAAAGAGAAGAAAGGTGCCATGGTTTGAACTGCTCCAGGCTTAAGTCTGGCAGTGTTACTTTTCCTAAGATTATTTCCCACTGAACTTGATTGGGGCTAATCTGCCCTAAATTTGAACTGTAGAATTTGGGTTGCTATTGGGAAGGATTTGCTTCTGAGGGGAAAAAAAAATATGTATGCAGAATGCCTCTTTGCCTGGAGAGGAGCATCTGAAACATTCTATTAGGCAGAATTGATACCTGCCCTCCTTCTACAGCCTGGCCTGCTTTCTCGTGCATTTTTGCATTTGGACATCTCTTCCCTCTTTCTGGAAATGCTCATCAATCCATGTCCCCACTCTCATGGCCCATTTCCTCTTTGAGGGCATTTATCCATCTTGCATACCCAGTTTAAGTCCCACCTTCTTTATGGAATTTTCTCTTATTCTCACAGGTAAAATTTAAAGGTGTCTTTTTAACGTAGTTCTGCTTTGACACTCCTACCCCATTGTACTTCTTTACCTGCTCTCATCTCTGTATTCTTGTTTCAGCAAATGCTGGTTGTCCAGACGAAGGAATGATTGAAGAACATCCAGTCTTTGCCAAGGCTTCCTTGTCCTTTTATCATGAAAACCTAATAATTTTCTTGTCTTTGTATCTTGAGATTTTCTTCATTCTTTTTTTTGTTTCCTGTTTTTCTCCTCTACTATTCCTGAATTTTATCACATAGTTGCTAATACTCTTAGGACTCTGATACTCCATGCCGGTGCCGTCAGGCACCTTAGAATAAACGTATGTAGCAGTGTGGCAGACACGAACTCCTTCCTTCGTTTTTCTATTTCTCCATCTGCCATTTTACTGTCCTGATTGCTGCGTCTTTGCTATATATCAGTTCTTCTCATAGATTTCATGTGTTTCCAGACCTGCACTTCTTTCCCACTGATCTGTTTGTTTACTCCTATGCCAATAGTACAAGTTTGCTGTTTTGAGTGCATTTTGATATCTGATAAGGCAGCTCTCCTCTCACTCGTTCTTTTTAACATTTCTTCACTTCTCATTGATGTACATTCTTCCATAAGAACTTTTAAATAGTTCTATCTGATCCCAGAAGAAAACAAAAAGAAGCTGCATGCTTTACCTTGAAGTAGGAAGTTTTTGTTAAATATTAAGGCAGGAGCATACACTTAGCTGCAAATATAATTAGATCTTGTCTTATGTTTTCATTGAGATTTTATAGTATTAAGTAATATGGTCTTGTTCCTTTCATAGTAAGTTTTATAGGTTTTTACTTTTGTGAAAATGGTACTTAATTTATTTCTAAGCAGTTGTTACCATAGAGAGGTTATTTGCCTATGTATCTTATTTTTACCCTACTTATCAAGTTCTTTTTTAATGGTGTTTTTTAAAATTAAGAGTTGCTTTGAGTCTAAGCATACAACACAGTTAAAAATACAATTTCATCTTTTCCTGTATTTACACTGACTCTTATCCTTTTGTGTTAGCTAGATTTCCAAAATAATTTTACATAATATGTATTCCTAGGGTACTTTTTGCCAAAGCACAATTTTTATTACTAGACGAGACCACGCTATGCCCTTTCCTATCCTTCCAAAACTAGATTAATACAATTCTAGACAAAAACTTGAAGGTTTTCTTTTTGTTTTCCCTTGAACTTAGGGTAGCCTAGTGTAAATAAGCACTAAGCAACCAATTTCCGCTTTCTCTTCTTTGGTCCCCACCATAGTTTTCCTAATTGTCAAATTCAAGTGTATCTTTTCCACAGCCTAGGAGAGAATGTGGAGACTTCCCCAGCCTACCCACCTCCCGCCCGCACCCCAAGAACTTAAATTTCCCTAGTCAGGTAATCCTACTTATTAATCAGAGTGCACATAAACACACCAGTGTATACCTTCCTGCATACCTGTATTTCTTTTAGCTTTTCTGGTTTTATGAAAGAAGCCTTCCTTCTTTGACTGAGGAGATCTACTTTTAAATCTGAGCTCAAGTGTCAGTTTCAAGGAAACTGGAAAGGCTCAAGGAAAGCCTCAACTCTTCCTGTTCTTTCCTATTCCCTGTAAGCTTTCCTAGCAACACAAAACATGTCACAGGTAGGGTTTTCCATTTATTTTGTGTGATTATTTGGAAATGTTTTCCCCAACTGGACTAAAAGATCCGTAAGGGCAGATCTGGTATCTGTTTTTGCCTCAGGTTCCCCCCCAGCACCTGCACAGTGCCTGCCCCACAGAGGATCCTCAGGACTTGCTTGCTGGCTGAGCACAGAGACTGAGGATGAGGCAGCATGGGCCGTCAGTGCTGGTGAAGCACTTTCTTGTAGGAGCCCCACATAGAATGCTGCTAGTGGCTTCATTGTATGTTCATTACAAGAGGTTCAACCTACTATTTAGCCTTCCAGTGGATTTTTAATGGATTCGTGGACCTACAATAATGAAATACAAGTTTTGTAAATAATCTCAGTTCTTGTCTTTTTGAAAATATATTTTTAAACCACATTAATACCCTCAAATCATCCAGAAATTTGTCTTATTGGCATTTTCATGGCTTACTGCATAGAATTTCACTTTTCAAAAGAATATCTTAAAACATAGTGATGATAAGTGCTGTTTAAAAGTTATTTCATATGTTATCATGTGCAAGTTTTCCTGAATTTTTATTTTTAAAATTTTTCTTTTTTTAATATTTTATTTCTGAGAGATTGAGAGAGAGAGAACATGAGCAGGGGAGGGTCAGAGAGAGAGGGAGACACAGAATCCGAAACAGGCTTCAGGCTCTGAGCTAGCTGTCAGCACAGAGCCCAACGGGGGGCTCGAACTCATGAACCGTGAGATCATGACCTGAGCTGATGGCGGACGCTTAACCGACTGAGCCACCCAGGCACCCCCGTGAATTTAGATATTTAATAAATTTTAGACATACAATGCAAATCTATGTGCACGTTAATAATATTATTGTTTAGTGTATTCCTTGGCCTTTACTAATTCCCATTGAAGGCTTATCAGTTACTAGAGTCATTCCTTTCAGTTTGGAAGAACATTTATTTTGTAATGTCACATTTTGCAGAATGGCTATATAGAAAACATGTGATGACATGATTATAAGGCAGTCTTGTACTCTCCAATGTTAATGTTCACTGCTCTGCATTGACATGCTTTTCTTTTTTATTTCTTCATTTTATTGCAACAACCAGTGTGCTCTTAAAAGTGTGGTAGGTAATATTTTGAGTGGGAAAGCATGAAGCTTGTTTCTTTCATATACAGATCCTGAAATGGAAAATGAAGAACCACCATCCTCTGAAAACGATTCTCAGAATCAGAGTGCCGAACAGATTGCACCAACTTCTCAGGAGGTTGATTTGGTTGATCAAGAGTCTCCTGAGGAAAGTTCTCTAAACTCGCAACCAGAATCATTACCTCCAGCAGATACGGACAATGCTGCAAGTGTCTCTCCTTCTGAACAGATTCCCGACCCCATGGAAAACCATGAGACTATGAGTCTTGATGGTGAATGTACAGATTTAGATAACCAGCTTCAAGAACAATCAGAAACTGAGGAAGACTCCAATCCTAATGTTAGCTGGGGTAAAAAGGTCCAGCCTATAGACTCCATATTAGCAGACTGGAATGAAGATATAGAAGCATTTGAAATGATGGAGAAAGATGAACTATGACTCACTAAAGAATCTGGTGGTAGGTATTTAAAAAGAAAAGGCAAACTGTGGTTAACAGACACCCTGATACTAAGCAGGCTCTCTCCTGGGAGTCTTTAAGTATGGTGATGAACAACCACGTTCTGACTGAGACCGTTAACACAGGAGTCTGGAGCATGCCGTGTTAGAATTGACCTTGCTTAAAATCGTCCCATCAAAAATGGAAACTCACGCCCCTCCCCCTCCCCCCACCCTGCCCCCATGACAGCATCACGCCACCCTGCCGCACCTCAGGCCAGGAAAGGATGGCTGGGCATTCCTAGGAACCACATTTCTGCAGTCTTGTCAGATAGATGAGAAACCAGTTTGGTTAACAGTGGAGTGGAGAATAGGAATTTGTATAGCTTTCTAATTAAAGGAAGCTCAGCTTTCTTGGTTTTGGGGTTAAAGGCTCTTTGGGGGAAAGTACAGCTGAGCACTGTGGGCATTCTGCTCTGCTGCCTCCACAGAAGCAGTCAGAGCGACCTAAGTGACTGTGGAGCAGATGCGTCATGGTGACAGCAGCCTTTGCTCCTCACTCTCACTTGCTTCATTGTGTAACAAATGATCAAGATGACTAGATTTTTTTCTCTCTTAACAATGTCCTTTTCATTTAAACCAAAGGTGAAGCCATTGTGCTTTCTCAGTGAGTTCTCCGCATAAAGGCTAATCATTGGGACCAGGGGAAAAGGTCATATACTGTATTGTGGGAATTGGTTACTTAATACTTTTGAAAAATGGAACAAGGGAGAAACTAATGTTGTGGTATGAACTTGCCATTGAGCCTTCCATTGGGATGGCTGTGACTAACCTGAAATGGCACTTAAAGTTCTGTCCTTGTAGGGCAAATTATAAATCCTTTCCAGTTCATCGCTCTTAGAGGTGATTACCTCTAGCCATCAGCCTTACTCCATCCCATGTTTAGTATGCAATTTGAGCCGCCAGGGCCATATCGCCAGTAGCTAAGTACATTCTGTTCCATTTTTCTATCTTAGGGAGCCATAATAAAACTGTGGTAGTGATCTGAAAACCCTAGGGAAACTACTATTTTTCTTCTTTGAAACTATGGTTTCTAAAGTTGCACCTAAGGAGTCTGTCACATTTTCTGTTGAATCATGGTTTTTAAGTTGTTTCGGTTTTGTTTTTAACTTATATTCCTTCTGATATGGACTTGAAATTAGTCTACGGTAACCTGTGAAGGACACTTACACAGTAGCAACTAACGTATAGCCATATAGCTCAGTGAGAATTTATTTTTCTCCTTTTTTTTTTTTTCTTTTTCTTTTCTTTTTTTGGTGGCAGTCTGGTGCTGGCCACATTTAAGTTTTTTAAAATTGTTGTTGATATCCTAGAGACAGCCCTGTAGTAGAAATCATGGTTTTATTCATTTTATTTGTTTTAAACTTCCCTAAGTCAGTTCTGAAGGAGTATTTGTGAGACTTAATTTTCTTTCTCTTTACCATGACATGACCTAATAATCTTTTCTTAAAACACAGTTTTGAGGTACTAATGAACCGAAACCGTATACGGGGCTGTTACCAGCAGCGCTGTACTCTAGTTATGTATATTCATGTACAGTATGTCTTAGATCCCACATAGGCATATTCTTTTGTAAGGGGATGAATAGCTGCTTTCAGAAATTCCAGCTAAATGTAACTGGGTCAATGAGTAATAAAACTAATAGAGAAGTCACTTTCTGGGGGAGGGGGAGGGATGGGGAAGAGTAGTATTATAAGACCTTTATTGGCCCGTAATTAAACCTGACACTAAAGTGGATATTTTAGTCTTTCTGCATGTGAACTGTGGTGTAAGAAGATAGAACTATAATACATTACCATATACGGAAGGATACATGTAGTGCTTTGTTCATCTTAATTGCAAAGCTGCCAAAATAGCTGAAGCTTAATTATTTGACTTGCCTTGATTTGTAGGACTGGGGCTTGGAGAAAAGGAGCAGATGTTCCTCTAAGACTTTGATTACAGAAGCCTTATATACATTGATTTGATTTTGTATTTGTAGCTCAGAGTTGTCGTTGTCCAAATCCAACTTTCTAAGTTAGCAAAACAACGAATTTTTTNGGAGTTGTTGCCATTTTTTTATGCCTAGAAGCAAATTCCCTTTTTTTAGAAAAGTGAATCCTTTAAAAAAAAAAAAAAAAGTAACAAATTATACTTAACACCCAGAAAGAATCATATTTGACTTTTCCCTAGTTAAGAAGATGTAATGTTCAGCTTCAAAACTCTCAGNCCATGAAGTTGTTTTTGAGTTCATTAAAAAATTCCAACAGCATTAGGTGGGTTTTTTTTTTTTTATGTTTTGTTTTTTAAATACCTTTGATAGACATTTTATTTACTTCCTAAATATTCAGGGGATTCTATGAGACCCTGAATTTTAGAAACATCTGGTCTACCTCAGTTAAATGTTGACTGCATAGAAATAGAGCTGAAATGATCACCACAGCCATAAAATTGTTTGACTAAGAAGGATTTATACAATGTTTACAAACCTGGAATCAAGTAAGGAATTTATCTGAAAGTGAAAAGTTAGATATTAGAGCAAGTGTTTAATTCAGGTATTTTCAAGTTTTAAAACTTAACTTGTTTACCTACTAAAAATAGCTATAGTTTTTTTTTCTGCTTGTAAAAGTCTATTGAAATGATATACCCTAATTTGCAATAATTTTCCCATGAAGTTTTAGGTATGAAAGAATTGTAATTTACTGGGTATGTTTAGGATGGGAAATTTTGTTGGGTAGGTTTTTTTTTTTTCTTTTTAACCTTTAATAGGCTTCCAAACAGTTGTTTCAAGAACAAATTACTTTTTGACATCATACTTTTCCCTTTTTCTTCAGTTATTAGTAAAATTAAAAATTGTGCACTCTCTGGTTTTAATTTCTAATATGCTTATTCTTTTGAGAATTTTTTAAAAATTCAAATTACCATCATAGCCCTTTTTACAGTAAAACCAGCATTTGTTCCCTCACCAAACCCCATGTCAGATTCATTATAAAGGAAGCTCAGCATAAATAATTCAAATAGTGCTTATAATTTTGGAGGCGAGGGGGGGCTGATTTAGTAAATATTCCAACCGGTCGTTTTATGCACAAGGCTTCAGTCAGAACATAGAGAAAAAAAACATTCTGTGAATGAAATATTGTATGTTCAGATTTTATAAAAGACATTTTTAAAAGCCCAATTTACAGCCGTATATTTTCTTATGATGTAATTTATGAAAAAGATGTCTGTACTAACAGGTGCTGTAACACTACTGTTGTTGGATTTTATTGTTTGGTGATAAATGTATACAATATTTCTAAGGGAAACTATGTACTGTGATGTAAAAGTCTGGGCAAAATGTATATAATCCTTGTATATAAATTGTGTATTTGATTATAATTACTGATTGTAAAGATTTAATAAAATATGTAAATATTCTGGTCTAGTTTTAATTTGGATTCCTAGCATCACTTCGCCTCTCTTTATGCTTTGGTATCTCTTTAAAAAAATTTGTCATCACTCTGTCTTCCCTTTAATTTTCATTTTATCCCCGGGAGAGTGAATCTGGGAACAGGTTAGGGTATAGAAACAAACACTGAAGAGTTCCACAACTCAAATAGTGCCAAGGACCCTCAGAGCGGTTAGTTTGAGACCGCTCAGAGTTAGTAATTTACAGTGTCAGTATTGGTTACATGTTTATGTTTTGTGTTTACTAGTATTGAATAAAATCAGTTCTTTTGACATTATCATTTAAAGTAACCCCAAGCCTCTCCTGTTAGTTCCAGTGAGGCCATTTCCTTTTAGCAGCCACTTTCAAATACTGTGATACCGCGCTCTTCATCCGTACTGTTCCTTGAGTTTCTGGGCACAGACATCTTGAAAGTCCTCATAATAACCACTATTATCTATGGGTAATTGCTTTCTTTAAAGATGAGCAAGTTTGAAGTTCTAAGCATCTTACTCAGAGTTCCACGTTTGGTGACCGGGCAAGGGCATGGGAGCCCAGGTCTGTTTCCTGTGCCCATGGTCCTTTCTTTCAGTGGCGCCTTTCAGAAAGTGCCCAGGTCCTTTCTCTCTCTCTCTGTCCTTGCTCCTCCCACCCCATTATGGTTTCTGCTCACCTTTAGCTCAGCCACTACCCTCCCACCTGACCACTTTCTCCGCACTGGGGATTGAAGTTTAGAAACGGTAGCATCTATTCTCAGGTTCTTTGGACCTTAAATCTCATCTCAGCCTGCCTCCATTCCCCTAGGACAATGCACCACTATTTCAGGAAGAGTTTAAAGGATACATAGCATCTCTTGGAAGATTTCAACAGGGAGGTTGTCTTTCTTTCTTGGGTACAGCAAACTTAAGAGTTCTTTCTACTAAGGGAAGCAAAGTAATGTAAGGGTTGAGAATGCTAAGTGTCAGCACCTCCCTGCCAGTAAAGTTCCTAATTCCCAAAGCCTTGCTCTTGATTTACCCTAATAAGCCTGGTGGTCTGTAGTGTTCATCTGCAGTGAAGTAGTAAATGGGAGGCCGCTGATGACCCTTGAGGATCCTCTTAATTCATAAAAGAAGTCACTTGTCACCCCAGATGACAGAAGAATGCTTAAGTCGATGACAAGATGAAATATAATGCTAGATGAAGAAAAATCTAGAACTGTATATAAAGTATGATCTCAACTCTGTTGTATATGTGGAGACTCACTTATTCAACAAAGACTTAGCACCTCCTGTGTGTTAGCTGTTATCTGGTACCTGAGGGTTGGACAGCACATAGTAAAGAAGATAGGAAATAAAATAGTAAATAAATACGATAATGGGTTTATGAAGTAAAAGAACTTCAGGTGAGAGGAATAGTGCTGGAAATCAGCACGGTGTAGAATTCTCTTTTAAAAAACCAAAATATCAACTGTGGTTATTTCTGGATTTGGGCAATTTCTATTTTCCTTATTTATGACTGTCTCTGTTTTCATAAGTTTCCAAAACGAGCATTATGACTTTATAAATAAAAACAGTCTAGGTCAGCTAAAGGATGAAAGGGAGAAAGAAAAATACCACGCCAGAACCCTCCCATCCTGTGTGTGGTTCTGCGCGGTTGAAGTCCCCGGCGCGCCATACAGCTCTCACGGACATAAGCCGTGAAGGACAGCAGAATATGCCACCCCCGAATATGCCACTTTGGCAAATTGATTATTGTGAATTAAAGTTACTTAAGAAACAGCCGATGCAAAAAAAAAGGACACTCTGACCTTCCCTTGTCCTCCTGAAAAGAAGAAATAAATCTCCCATGTGAAAGGTACCCTCCCTGTACCGGTAGGATAGAAGGCATTCTTACACCGGAGAGAGGGAAGTTAGGGCTGAGAGGCTGGTCTGAACAAACCTTGTTACTTGCTACACCAGGTCTTGCCAATTCTTCACATTTTTATTACTTCCTTGCCTAAAAGGTATAAAAGTTGCCTGCTCTGGTCATTTCTTTGAGTTTCATATATTTATGGGCTCCCAGACATACAAAATTAAATTTGATTTTCTCTTGTTAATCTGTCTTATGTCAATCTAATTATTAGACCAGCCAAAGAACCTAACAGGGAAAAAGGGGAAGGCTTTTCTCCTCTACGGCAGCATATAGCTGGGATTCAAAAGTTTATCAGGAAGAGTGTGTGGAATAGGAAAAAGGGAAAGGGATCTAAAACAGCCCTAAGATAGCTGGCATTTAAGGCAATAGGAGAAAGGGTTTGTATAAAACAATGAAAAAGGGCAGGTGGAGAGGGGGGAGGAAGATGAAGACAGAGCAGTATCACAAAAACCAGAAGGAAAGATGATTTCAGGGAAAAAAGGTGGGGAATAATCTGCCCCAAAGCATTCGTGCCAGCAAACTTGCACGTAAGAATGTAGGCTCAGTGGGGCTCTATCATCCAATATTTGAGAACAGCCAGAAAACTAGGTGAAATTTCACCTTAAACAGTGCTCAGGTTGAAATAAAGGTGATAACAAAGGCTTCCAGTTTGTACCCGCGGAGCTGGCAGATCCTGAACCTCCAAATACCTAGGCTCCTCCATTTTCAAGGCACCATTCACCAATCTCCAGTTCTAGATTTTTTATGTGCCCCAAAGGCCTCCTCCAACGGTTGAGATTTTCTGGCTTAACTTTCCAAATGGTGATTATGTGGCTTTCCAAATAGAGATGACTGGTTTAATCAGGCAGGTCAATGGAGGGGAAAAGTCTCATCCATTCACCTTCCTACAATTCTAATGTCAACCATCAACACCTTCTCTGACCTGAGACAATGAAAGTTCCTCTCCCGAACCCCATTCAGATTTCCACTCCATCAACTGGTATGGCCAGACTGCTGACAGCTTCACACCCCAACTTCTTCCTTCTAGGCGTTCCCTGACTCCCACCCAGGATACATCTGTAAGCCTCTGCTCAGCCTATAGTGATTTCTTCAAGTTCCCACAATAATCTAAGAGGACTCATCCGGTCAGCTCTCCGTTCATAGGCAGTATGATGACTAATGCCCTCTTCATAGACCTGATAATAAAAAGAGCTGCCACTTTTTGAATCCTCACTAGACATAAACATACACTGGGCATGCTATATTGGTGAGTCCTTATCCATATAACAACCTAATAAAATGTATGTATTTTCATTTTTAGATCAGGAAAAATAAGATTCAGCAAAGTGGAGTGGTTTGCCCAAAGGCACAAAGCCAGTTAGATGGATATGGGATTTGAGTCTGGATTAATCCAAAATGTTTAATGTTTAGTTTTGAGAGAGAGCACAACAGGGGAGGGGCAGAGAGAGAGGGAGACACAGGATCTGAAGTAGGCTAGGCTCCAGGCTCCACGCTGTCAGCACGGAGCCTGACACGGGGCTCAAACTTACAAACTCTGAGATCATGACCTGAGCTGAAGTCAGACGCTTAACCAACTGAACCACCCAGGTGCCCCGAGTCTAGATTAATCTAAATCGGATTACTACACAGGGTGCCTTTCCTAACGATGCACAGTGATCCATTTGAACCAAGTGTTATTATGGCTGCTAAACAAGGCTGAATCAGAAGAGATCTTTACAATGTTATACTGCTAACCAGCTAGCCACCAAAGGGATCTGGGAATTGAAGGTACTTTGCATTTACCAAAGGGGTAGGAATAGGAGAATGGACTGCTTTCAGATTCAAGCCTATGGTCTCTGGGCCAGAAAATATTTACTTTATTGGAAACCCTTCAAAAGACGGGGAGGTAGGTGTCCCTCTTTCCAAGGCAACTACCAGTTTCTCAGAGCTTTGGCCGAAATATATTATCATCTCCAGTCAGAATGGCCAGACTTAGGAGACATCTGTAAGCCATACAAGAAAACCACAAGAGTGGGTTTACCAGCTCATTACGGGACTGGGAGCCCCTGGAGAAAATGAGAAAGTTTAGCGTACTCATCTTTTCCTCCCCTATACCAGTACCGGGCTCTTGAAGGGCACTCACTAACCTTTTCTGGAGGAATTGAAGGAAATACCTGGTTGTGAACAAATGGACAAACGAAAGAGCTATGATTTGCAGTCACGGAGGTGTGTCCAAAAAATGAGGTACCAGCTTTGAAGACAGCTGTATGAAGAAAATCCTAAAATATTTATTGGAATATTAGAATATTTATTGTCTGTTGGAAGCAGACCTTGTAGGGAACATAACTCATGTAGTGAGCTCAGAGTTTTAGAGCCAAAAGAATTCTGTTTCTATTACATCACGGATTCTCCTCATTGGACAGAACACTGAAACCAGAGGTGGGAAGTGACCTGACTAAGGTCACCCATATCCAGGATTGATTAAGTCTTTAGGTTCTGCTGCAACTTTTTCAAAGCCATTCTCCATGCTTCACAGCCTCAGGACCTTCATTCCTTTGCAAGTTAACATTCAGCCAGTGAGATCATTACTAACTTCAGAGGTGCCCCTGACGTGCCTTTGTGAAACTCCAGGGCTCCACTGAACACAGTTGAAAAACTACCGACTTAGATAATTTATTGTTCGTTATTTAAACTTTAAGCACGTTCAAGCAAAAAAAGTCTTTTAATTCCCAGAAAACTGGGTATTCTCATTGGCAGCATGTATTCTTCTCTTCCTTTCCCGATGAATAAACCCATTAATGAAAGAATACACTGTGTACTTCTTTTGTTCTGTTATTCATCTGAATTAATGTGTGTGGGCAAAGCTCAGATGGGGAGACCAAGATCCAAATCTTGCTGCCTGGTGGGCCCTCTTGTAGGTCTTAAACCCCAGGCTTCTCAAGCTTTCTTTGTGGTGTTGGCAGAAATGGTTCTCTTTAGACCCAAATCACCGAACTGAAATTTCTAAATTTGAACTTCTTCTGGGTAAGATACAGAATGGCAAGGATAGGGGCGCCTGGGTGGCTCAGTCGGTTAAGCGTCTGACTTCGGCTCAGGTCATGATCTCACGGTTCGTGGGTTCGAGCCCCGAGTAGGGCTCTGTGCTGACCGCCAGCTCAGAGCCCAGAGCCTGCTTCAGATTCTGTGTCTCCCTCTCTCTCTGACCCTCCCCTGTTCATGCTGTCTCTCTCTCTCTCTCAGAAATAAATAAAACGTTAAAAAAAAAGAATGGCAAGGATAAATAACCTGTTTGTATTGGTACTGGTAAAGCAATAATGGAAAATTCCAGTCTCATGAACATCTAGAGATGGCTCATGGTTAGCCAGCAGTTTCTAAATCTCTGTAAAATTCTCTAATAGCTGATAGTAATAATGACCACATATTCGATGTTTACTATATGCATAGAACTTATGAGCCCATTATTGTTCCCCATTTTACTGATGAGAAAACTGAAGCCTAGTAGTTGGGATCTTAATGCAAAGAAACACACTCTGGCTAAATCAGGCAGGATGGTAGGGAGATACTGAAGAGAGAGAATTCTCTTGGAGGGTTCCAGTTGTGGCAACAAGGGGAGCTGGGGGAGGGAAGATTTTCTCAATGCGGAAAATCTGAAGATTCTGAGCCAGACGGCTGAGATTAGAATCCTAGCTCTACCCCTTACTCTGTGTGACCTTGACCTGGGCCTCTCAGTTTCCTCATCTGTAATGTAATATTAATAGTAGAACCTATTATTAGCTATTGTGCAAAGTGCAATGCAAATGTGCTTTTAAGTCCCCTCCTGTCCACCGCTGCCGTCCCCTCCCCTCCCCAGAGATTGCTGTCCTTGAGCTTCAACTATAAATTCTAGCCATATTAATCAGTTCTGTGTTATCACTAGTAGGAGCTTTGGCCATGTGATATGTCCTTGGACTTCTGGTGGGTCCGGGCGGAGATGTGGGGAGAGTAACCCACCAGAAGAAACAGACCTAATCATCTCATTCTCTCAAAAGACAGCAGAAAAGATCCTTTGAAACAATAGAAGATTTCAAAAGCCGTATTTGGGGAAGAAACAAAGGAGTGGCCTGGATTATTTTTTTTATAGGTTTTGTGCAACAGGAGACCATTGTAATAAATTAAATCTCAGAAAGAAACAAAGTACATACAAGGGAGCAGGGCCTGCCCTGGGGACGTGTTATTACCCACAAAAGCTCCCGGGGCAGGCCCACCAGGCGGGGGTGCTCACTAGCTCTTCAACACAGTCCCTAAGGAGGCCTCTGAATAATGCTGGCAGCACTGAGCCAGGAACAGCCATGGGAGCTATTACACGAGAGGACCCCCACCTCCCAGAACGGTGCTGTGGAGAGGATGGTAGCCCACTGCTGGGGTTCTGGGCTACAGAGTGCTGGTCTCGGCACAGACACAGAGAATGGGCCCCTAATTGTCAAAGAGCTGTATTGGAACGGTGGTGGAAGGGATTTAGGAAAGAAAGGAAAAGAAGGAAAGGAAAGAGGGAAGAAAGAAAGGAAAGAAGAAGGAAGGAAGGAAGGAAGGAAGCAAGAAAGTAACTAAGGAAGGAAGGAAGAAAGGAAGGAAGGAAGGAAGAAAGAAAGAAAGAAAGAAGGAAGGAAAGAAAGAAGGAAAGAAAGAACAAAAGAAGGAAAGAAGGAAAGAACGAAAAGAAAGAAAGAAAGAAAGAAAGAAAGAAAGAAAGAAAGAAAGAAAGAAGGAGAAAAAGGCAATTATTCCGATAAAGTACTGACTTTACAAGGACGAAAACACAAAGCCATGTTCCTGGGAATTCTCACATCACATCTTTCACAATGTGAAAAAAGCACATTGCACAGCACATCTATCTGGAAAAAGTAGGGAAAGTATCTCCCTCATAGGCCTTGGGCCACACAGAGCCTTATAGATTCAGGCTGGCACATCATTTTTCTCTAGTTCTTTCGGGTTGCATCTTTTTAATTGTTTCTTCCCTCCCACCCCCAAATTTTTCACTGTCACATATAAGAATCAAAATTCCTTCCTGAAGCCTCCTATTTCCACTACTTGCTTGGGAAGTGTCTGATCTTTAATGCAAATCCAGTTGCTTGCCCTGTGACCTTGGCAAGTTACCTAACGTCTCTGAGACTTGGTTTTCTCCTCCATTGAATTTTGCTTGTCTACCCAACGGGTTTTCCTCCATTTTCTCCATTAAGTGGGTCCCACCATGGGATTGACACTCCAGAAACAAAAGCTATTAGATACAGTCTTGCTTTGGCAGCCTCTCTGGCAGCCATGGAGCGAGGTCATAGCTTAAATTCTGTGAGTTGGACCTTTGAATTTGAGGCAGGATCACCTGGAATCTGGCAGCCACTACATTCAGTCTCCAGAGACACAGTGACTACATTTGGGGCCAGGGACACTGACAGTCTATGCCCTGTGTGTGTGTGTGTGTGTGTGTGTGTGTGTTGAGAGGGACTTACTTGTTTCTTACCCCTCAAGCTTCTGCAGAGAAGGTCCTCTCTCGGGTAACACCCTGGCTTGCGTCTCCATATGTTTGTTACCGGATGGGTGAACTGGAAGCCATTTTGTCTGCAGAAAGCCTGCTTCCTGGTCTTTACTGTGTAGTAAAAGGAATCAGCCTGTGAGCGAAAGGGGAAACCTGGTTTTTACTGCTTAGTCAGTTATCGGGCAAGTCAGTCCACCTAAATCTGTAATGAGGTGTTAGCATTCCTATATTGGTCCACAAATCTATCGCTTTTTAAAAACTTCAGTTTCTATATGAGCGTCTTTAATGGAAAAAAGTTCTTTGTAACTTTAATCATAGGATAATCTTTAAATTTATGATTATTAAAAATTAATCATATTTGTGTAACATGAAAAGTCATCTTCACACCAGTAGTATGTGACTTTTACTTTGGAAAGTGTTGTTCTTCTGCTGTAGGGCCTCAGTTGTTTCTTCTTTTTTTTTTTTTTTATGACAATAGCTGTTCTTGTCCCAAGGTGAGAAATGATCAGTTGCATTGAAATGAGCCTTACAATATTTGTACAGCTGTATTTTTTAGTAGGTTTTCATGGCAATTATGCAAATTTTACTTTCTCTTTATTCCTCTTTATTCCTTTATTGAAATCGAGTAGTGTGAGTCCTCCAATTTTGTTATTGTTGAGATTATCTAAGCTATTCTGGGTCCTTTGCATTTACACATAAATTTTAGAATAACTTGTCAATTATTTCAAAAATCTTAGAAGATTCATGGAAAGCAAACGAGGTAATGTATAGGGAAACACTTTTGAAAGAATAACATAGGGGGCGCCTGGGTGGCTCAGTCGGTTAAGCATCTGACTTGGGCTCAGGTCATGATCTCATGGTTCGTGGCTCTGTGCTGACAGTTCAGAGCCTGGAGCCTGCTTCAGATTCTGTATCTCCCTCTCTCTCTGACCCTCCCCTGCTCATGCTGTCTTTTTCTCTCTTTGTCTCTCTCTCTCAGAAATAAATAAAAACATTAAAAATATTTTTTAAAAAGAAAGAATAACATGGTATATTAAGTTATATTTATTATCATTTATGCAACAAAAAGAATCACTCCAGTGGCATGCACCTGTATTTCTACTAAAAGTTAAGAAACAATACTGAGTCATTGAATTTTCTTTTTTTTTAATTATTTTTTAATGTTTTTTTATTTCTGAGAGAGAGAGAGAGACAGCGTGAACAGGGGAGGGTCAGAGAGAGAGAAAGACACAGAATCTGAAGCAGGCTCTAGGCTCTGAGCTAGCTGTCAGCACAGAGCCCGACATGGGGCTTGAACCCACGAACGATGAGACCATGACCTGATCCGAAGTCAGACACTTAACCGACGGAGCCACCCAGGTGCTCCTGAGTCATTGAATTTTCATAGCCTTGCAGATGAGAAAGATAGGTCTTTATCCTCTTCTGAGGTATTCTAAGCTTGTGATTATATGCAGTTTCATATTCAACTGATATCAATTAGATGCCAATCATGTATATATTAGACACATTTATGTCCACTATCTTATTCAGTTTATTTCTCATAAAAATAGTGCCCTCCAATATATCAACATGTGACAATAACTCAAAATTTTTCACACTGTGATTCTACTCTTAAAATTTTATCCTAAGGAAATCATCAAAGACAGCACCCAGACTTATGTGCTAAATACTTTTTGGAGCCTTATTCATAATAACGAAATATTGGGAACAACAAAAATAAACACACCTGAAGGATTTGTCAAATAAGCTATGATGCAGAAACATAATTCAATATTATTGAGTTGTTAAAAACATTTTTAGAGATTCTTTTATCACATGAGAAGATATACATAATATTGTATCAAGAATAAGATTACCGTGGGGTGCCTGGGTGGCTCATTTGGTTGAGCATCTGACTTCGGCTCAGGTCATGATCTCACAGCTCATGGGTTTGAGCCCCGTGTTGGACTCTGTGCTGACAGCCAGCTCAGAGCCTGGAGCCTATTTCAGATTCTGTATCTCCATCTCTCTCTGACCCTCCCCTGCTCACGCTGTCTGTCTGTCTGTCTGTCTCTCTCTCTCTCAGAAATAAATAAAACATTAAAAATTTTTTTAAAAAAGACTAAGATTATTGTTTAAGCATCACAGTTATTATTTTGTTGAAGAATATGAATTAGAAAAAAATAGCTAGAAGCAAATATACCAAAATATACCAAAAAAAAATAACTAGAAGGAAATATTCCAGAAATGATTATTTCTGGAATGATCCTATTAGAGATGACTTTTTGTTCACAGACTTTGCTGGGTTCTAAATTGTTCACAATGAATATGGAATTTTTGCTTTCAGTTTTCCCTTTGGAGGCCAGGAAACACTGAATTGGATTAATTTTCAACTCAGCAGCTACTCTTCTCATTGGCCCATGCACACTCATTATTTATTAATATTTTTATTATAATTAGTGCTTGTAAACACCATGCTCGTTACATAAACCATGATTCAAACAAAAGTTAACATCTAGGGATAGATCCTCTCTCATCCCATTTACCATTTTTCTCAACCCAAAATAACCACCTTCTCAAATCCCATCATCCCATTGTTTTCTTTTTAAAAAATTGTATCTAATCAGTTCATAGCCCGAAAACGCATGTATTTTTTTATTACTGTGGCTTTAACTCTTTGAAGAGGGTAGCAGCCCATGGTTATCTTCTAGGACTTTTTCCACCTAATATCGTATTGCTAAGATTCTTCTACTAGAGCTCATTTATTTTGATGACTATACAATATCCCATTTTGTGAAGATATTATTGGTGATTCTGTTGACTATTTCCAGACATCCCTGTATGTGTCTTCCCAGTGCCCCTGTGGGACAATTTCTCCTGGATGTAAACCTGAGAGCAGCAAAGCTTGTCACAGGGTATGGGAAAGTCTGCCTTTCAAAGGTAATGTCAGAGTGCTTTTCCAAGTGCTATTCCAAGAATATAAATTCCCACCAGCAGTGTGTTAGAGTTCCTACGATCTGTATCCTTACCAGCATTTGGTACTGTTGGTGAATTGCTTTTATATTTTGGAAAAGAACAATGTTTCTAAAAACAAGCACAAAACTAAAACTGCCTTGCTCTCCTTTCCCCCAAATTCTGGGAAAGATTTGGGGCACAGGAGGTGGTATATAAAACGATTCCTCCACCAACAGCTTTTCAAAACCTTCTAGTTCTAGAAACGCTCTGCTAGCAATGAAGTGGAAACAGTGCGGGGGTTGTGAGAAGGTAGAGAAACTGCAAAATTTTGTGTCATGGGGACTCTTTCCAACAGATGAGGAAATTATTCTGTAGGTCTGAATTAGAAACCTCTCTCCTACTCTCCCTCTCTCTCTTCATCTCTCCCTCTTCTGAGATACAAACACTGGATCATTTTTATTTTCTGTACTATGTTCCCAAGACATTCGCTTTGCAACCCTCTTTGCAAATATCAGAGAACTGACCTGCTTATCGGATGTTTTCCTTTTCCTGACTGCGGAGTGAGAACCCACCAGTGATGCTGAGTGGGGTGACGGCTTCGCTGCACAAGCACTGTCAAGAAAAAGAAAGTCAGCACCGTATGAGGTGGAAGGCCTATTCCCCATAGTGCACCCTGCCTGCCTCTCCGTTCAGATCTGAGCCCTAGTTTCCATCACTGTGCAGTAACCTGGAATGTGATACAGAGCGCCAGATGGAGATGAGGATGTATGTGTGCCCATCGAATCTGACAAAGGTAGGCAGCCCATTTTCAAATATATGCAAAAAACAACCAGGATAGGCTTGAGGGCCAGACCGATTCACAGCCAGGAATGATCACACAGCCCAGAGGCTGACTCCCGGAGGCGGAGCTCCAGAGCAAGGTCACAAGGTAAACCAACCAGCCATGAGATACCGGTTTTCCCAGTTCGGTTTAGTAAGGTCCTCTCAGGGCTCTAGGAAAAGTAGGAGAGACCCGGAGGCAGTTAACATCCCACCTTACTTTAGATAGAAATAGAGGAGCTTCAAAATAGTCTATTTAACATATTTGGTTCCACAATTAATTTGCTTATGAAAAAGTTTCCTCTATTTTAAAGAAGGTTTAGAAATCACTGAGGTCTAAAGGAAACAGAGGTGTAGATTTGAAATTCCCTTCGGAGCAGCAGAATTCTATGGAATGAGGTTAGACATGGATTCGACATCTCACAAGGCAGATTCAAGTGATTCCAAAACCAACCAAGCACAAAACAAGGCTTGAATATTCTGATAAACATTAAGGAGGAAAACCCAAGACTCTTACTCCAATATGAGGAAGATTAATGAGGGGAAGGAAAGAGTGCCAGTTTTGTTCACCATTGTTATTTTCATGCCTGGGGCTGTGCCTGATACATATGAGTATTAAAAATATTTGATAGAGGAAGAAAAAGAAAGATGGAAGCAAGCATATCATATGGGCAGGGCAAGGTCTCTTTACAAAATAGTTCCAAGACTTTTCTAACTAATAAACATGCGCGTGCACGCACACACACACACACACACACACACACACACAGAAAGAACCTCTTGTTTTTCACCATGAAGAAAGATCCAGAATACCAGTGAGCAAACATTTACTTCCTCTAGAGAAAAAAGCCCAATAACGTATCTGTGACACATCCCATTTCAAACAGCGCTAGTTCTTTGAACCTTCTAGGAAAAATTGGTTGTGAAATGAACCTCTAAGAATTGAATGAGCTCACCTGCTATCTGGAGCTGTCAATGGATAAATTACATTTTTAAGAGCAAGTGCCAAAAATGATTTGGGCTTAGCAGTAATTGATTCTAAGCCATTCGATCTGGAGGTAGAGAAGGAAAAGCTCTACACTTGGTCCCTGACCATCATCTGAAATCACCAGTGCATAGGAGGGCACTCTCCCCCCCGTTTGCAACAGCAGGGACAGCTGAGTAGGCGGAATGCAGGCTTTTTTTTTTTTTTTTTTTGCAAGGATCAAAAAGAGGCCGTAAATCAGCACATATTTTAAACAAAGGACATAAAACATTGCTCCATTTGGCACCCTCTTTGACAAAAAAAGAAAACTCTGTATATATTCAAGAAACCACACTTAACTGACTCCAACTCTGAGGCAGGATAAGATGCTGGTTCATTATAAGGACCAGTTAGTGAGCCTCTATTTT
Organism: Crocuta crocuta; assembly: GCF_008692635.1. Taxonomy (NCBI): domain Eukaryota; kingdom Metazoa; phylum Chordata; class Mammalia; order Carnivora; family Hyaenidae; genus Crocuta; species Crocuta crocuta. The sequence goes on along the minus strand of NW_027529934.1, from coordinate 10,174,092 downwards.
GAGTATAAGCAGCAAAACCCAAAACTGGGGTTCAATTCATAGAATGAAAGGTTGACGCAAGCTCACCATAGGGACAAGACCCAGTCTTACTTATATTCGTCTGAAAGTCCTGCACGAGTTGACAGGCTGTGAATGCTCCGTGGGCCTGGAATCAGGCAGATAGCCCTGCACATTTCAGGCTGGCCCTCACCAGGAAGGGAATAAGCACAGAAATCAAGGCAACATGTTTAGTAAACCAATAGGGCAATAGTTTGAAAGGAATAAACTACATTCACAGTGCTTTCCGGTGGGTTTAAATTCATAAGTTGCACTGGACCCTACCAGTCAGGGCAAACCACAGGTTTTTTCAGGGAAAAAAATCTTTATTAGATTATTACACATTTTTGAGGTTTTAAAATAAAATCAACTACATGAGAAGACATGACCAAAATCCAATCCGAGAGAAGTGATCTGCAAAATTGAAGACATTTGTGCTGAGGTAGAAGGGTTGGAAAAAAGAGAGGTGTCATCTGGATTTAAGCTTCCGCATTCACACTCAGCCGGTTCATGCCTGGTTGATTATGTCCCCAAATCTTACCTCATTCATGATTGTATCTGCCAAACGCTGGGCCTCCCACAAAGATGTGAGTCTTTTGGATGCAGTAATAAGTTTATATAAGATATGAAGCCAATACATTCTAAAGTTGACCCCTTCCAAATTCTATTAATACATGGTCTCGGCAGCTTAGCCAAAGTTTGCGTTCTTGCTGGTTCCCCTGCCTCAACAAACCAGGAACATGTGGATATGGCTTGCATCCCCTCAAGCATGGAACAGATAGAACTCCTCGTTCACTATTTATGAGTCCCTAGTCTGTGCCAGGCACTTTGTAGGGCCTGAGAAGACAATGATAACAAAGTTAAGTTCCAACCTCCATGAAGCCTCCCTTCTAGCTCATGACGGAGATTAGAGAGGGGCAGTGCATGTCTTGAAGGATCAGGCATGGTTTTAAGCACCCAGAGATCATGTTTTTCAAAAGTCACTTGGAAGATTAGACCTTCTCTTTCTGTGTCTTTTCTTCACCACTCAATCCACTAGTTCAATGGTGGACACACGTCCCAGTACAGCTAAATACGGGCAAAGAGGAAGGGGACATTATTTATCTGACCCCAAATCTTCATCTCAAGAGACATAAGTAGAGAATTTACTATATTTTTTGAGGGTGGGGGAGAGAGAGAGAGACAGAGAGGGAATCCCAAGCAGGCTCTGTGCTGTCAGCGCAGAGCCTGGTGCAGAACTCCATCTCGGAATCGTGAGATCATGACCTGAGCTGAAATCAAGAGTCAGATACTCAACCGGCTGAGCCACCTGGGCGTCCCAGAGATGAAATCATCATAATACAATGCTGACACCAATTGCAGTGATAAAATTTCCCCCAGCGAGTCCCCATTCGCAGATTCTCCTTATCCACAGATTTTCTGTGGAAGGAGGACTTTAGCTGTAGAAGTTGCAAATAAGCAAGGCATTTCCTGGGGAGAGTTTCAATTGAGAATAGGGCTAAATATGTGCCTTATGAACACTGGGACTTCTCAATGGGCAGGTCATGAAAAGTCTGGATCAGAGCAGCGGTCTCCAGAGAAATAGGAGATAAAACAGCAAGAGGTTGTGTTTCCGAGAAAAGGTTCCAGTAAGAGTTAGTGTCTAACCATGCACGTGGAATTGAGAGGCTAAGAGCTGTTTGTGCTTTGGCCAGTAGAAGTTCATTCATGACAGGAAAGAATAGTTTCAGTCAACAGGTGGAGGAAAAGCCTGGATGCCATGGGTTGAGGGGGAGATGGTGATAAGGCAGCAAGAGGCCTTGAGAGTAGACTCCGTGAAGAATGATCGCACTCACCTCCTAACTGGCTTCCTAGCCTCTACTCCCTCCTGCACACCACTTGCACATAAGGAAACACTCTCAGGCTTAACATCCTTTGATAGCACTATTATCACCTGCACAAAAAATATCACACTTGTTGTTGTTGGGTTTTTTTTTTTAAGTTTATTTTGAGAGAGAGAGCCTGGGTAAGCAGGGGAGGGGCAGAGAGAGAGAGAGAAGGAGAGAAAATTCCAAGCAGGCCGTACAGTGTCAGTGCAGAGCCGAACTTGGAGCTCTCTCCCATGAACTGTGAGATCATGACTTGAGCCAAATTCAAGAGTCTGATGCATAACTGACTGAGCTGCCCAGGAGTCCCTAAATGTCACACTTCTTAGCACAGATTTCCCATCCTAGCTGATCCTGAGTTTCAGATACTTGCTTAACTACCACTCTTTGCCACTGGCTTAGCTCCTAACAGATATCATCCCTTCAAGGAAGGTACCATCTCTTGTTTGACACTTAATGTCACCCCAACTTCTACCCATTCCTATATGGCACTCAACTCATGTTAGCTGAACGAATGGAAAAATACGAGAGTGATGAATGAACGAATGAATGAATGAATGATATCAATAATGACTGTCTTTGTTACAATGGATTTCTGAGTCCCAATATGGCGGTTGAAGATAATCTATAGTTTTCCTTCGTGAAATGTCTCATCTAGTTGAAAGAAAGAATTCCTATATAAATCCAACATCCTGTTATTACCTAGTCATCATTGAAGTGTCTTATTTTTGGAGTTTCAGTTATCTGGGTGCTTCCTCATTAAAATTAGATAAGTCCAGTTGACATGAAGATCTCTGAGAGGACTCTCTCGGTGATATGGCAACGGTGCCTGGAAGCACTACCTGCTATCGGGGCATTAGGATAGAACACGTGTCCAGTTCTGTCAAACCTCTGAGTCATGCTTGTGGGATCAACCGAATCACCAGGATGATAATCGACTTTGCTCTGTGATTCCCCTGTTGGCACATCTATTTCAGGTCTTCTGGCAGAGCTGGGGACTTGCTCTACTAATTCACTATGACGTTGCTTTCTAATTAGGCGTCCTGACACAGCAGGCTTTCTGGTCTTGAACGGTTCCTTTGTTTCTTTAACGTGCCAGCAAGCTGTCTGACTTTGAGCTGCCTGATTTCAGATATGTTACCTGCAGCGTAAAATCAGAACACAGATAAGGCCTTCAGCCCAGTGTGTGGCACCTCGGGGTGGGGGGGGTCTTTGAGAAATGTTTGTCGCATTTCCCTGTTCGTCTGTGCCTTCGGAACCTCTGGTGTTTTAGTTAACCTCAGAGATAACGTATTACCTTTGGAAGGCTTAAATTTTTCTTCATCCCAAAGAGAGGCCAATAATCCTATGAACAGAGCCTACGTGGATTTCCTTTTATCCTCATTTCCTTTTGTCCTTACGGTAACGCGACAGTAACACATTTTTACTTTCTCTGTTTTCTAGAGGAAGAAGCTGTAGCCGAGAAGTTAAGTACTGAGGTTACGAGCGGGGAAGGAAGAGCGGTGAACAAGGACCCACACCTGCCTCTCTCCACAAGCACCACGGTGGTTGTGGTGTTCGACCACCACGTGCGCTGCCCCCCACAAGCACGCTCTGAGTGGCCAGCACTGCACTGGAGACCGTGTGGGACACAGAGATGGAGGAACCCCAGCTCTGTCCTTAAATGGCATTCTTCCTGGCCCGAAGGAAATGGGACCCCGGGTGTTAAGTGCCAACACTCTCGGAGCCCGGGGAAGATTCCAGACCCAGAGCCCGGCCCTTCCTAACCCCTTGCTCTGGGTTGTGCCCGCGGAGCCCCATCTAGAAGGTGGAGGAGGAACTTCCTGCTTGCCCCCCCTCTCCAGCCCCACCCCCACTTGGGCCCAGAGGGGAGACGACAGCAGGCGCCGCTGCCCCCTCGGGGTTCTGGGAGCCCATTGTCTAATTTTGCTCAGGCCTGGCCTGCTTCCCTTCCAGCCCGGGCCGCGTGGGCAGAGCACACGCTAATTGGCAGGGCTGCTCCGAATACTGAGGAACACGGAGCTGCCTGTTCGCCAGCGGGAAGGCCGTGTTCCCAGCTCGTGCCCTGCCGTTTCCCGGCGCCCCGGCAAAGCCACCTGCCCGCACAGGTGTAACGGATGAAGGGCGCCCAGGGAGAATCGGGTGCCGACAGCTCGGCAGAGACGACCCCCAGGGGAAGGGAGGCGGCTGAAACCCCAGCTCAGGGTGCTTGGTCCCCAAGGAGGAGACCCGACCTGGGGAGAGGAGGGAAGGGTTCCCGCAGAGCAGAGCGCGAGGGCTGCAGGCCTCAGGGTCCCGGTCCCCAGGTTCCTGCGGGCACGCGGGGCACAGGAGGGGCTGAGGAAACGTCTGGACCTGGCGGCTGTCGGGCGCCTGTGCTTCAGCTGCACGCGGAGTTGCTTGACCTGCGCACAGGAGCCGCTCACAGACAGGAGCCCTGGGGGAGAAAAGAAGCTCCGCGCCGCAGAGAAGGCGTGGACCTGGGGGCGGACAGAGCTACTTCAGCTCCCGGCCGTGCCGCTGACTGGAAGTAACAGCACCGTGACTGCACTGGTAACACTTGGGACAGCCCTTTCAGGGGAATTATCTTTTCATCTTTGTTTTATAGGAAACGGGGGCGCCTGGGTGGCTCAGGTCATGATCTCGCAGTCCGTGGGTTCGAGCCCCGCGTCGGGCTCTTTGCTGACAGCTGGCTCAGAGCCTGGAGCCTGCTTCAGATTCTGTGTCTCCCTTTCTCTCTGGCCCTCCCCTGCTCACACTGTCTCTCTCTCTCTCAGAAATAAATAATAATTTTAAAAAAAACATTAAAAAAGAGAGAGAGAGAAATGGAAGCCCTTGCCCATGGAGACAACCTCAGAGTACCGGTGCCCGGCCTGACTGGATTCTGCCTGGCAGAAGTCCACACGCTCTTAACCACCGGGCCTCCCAGGAAAAGATGCTCCAAGTGGGAATGTGACGTATGAGACAGACAGTACCTGACCTCGTAGAGAATGAGTTTCTTAGTTTCATCATCTCGAACTCGGGATTAATAATATGCGTCTTCGAGTTTTTTGTGAAAATTAGAGCCGATATAAAAAGGCGCAGGGGAGAGGTCCTTGAGGTTGGAGAGAGGGCAGGGGCGAGGCCCATCCCTCTCTGGGCGCGAACTGCAGGGCCCAGGCTTGTTGCTGCTGTTCTTTTAAATTAAACATCTTTCAAAAAACAACACACTGAATCAAAATGGAACAATTGTTGAGTCTGAATGATGAGCTCATGGTTTGGTTTTATTTTTGTATTTTCCAAATTCAAATCATATGCATTCCATTTTTCTGTGTAATTAGAATACACGTTGATGCATTAATTATTCAAAATAGAGAAACTGAAAGAAAGAAAAATCTTTACTTTCCATTACCGAGAGATGACTTCTGTTAAAACAGTTTTTCTTTTTTCCTTTTTCCAGTGTTTTATTATTTTCCTTTTTTGTTAGGTTTTATATTTATTTTGAGAGAGAGAGAGAGTGCACACACACAGGAGAGCAGGGAAGGGGCAGAGAGAGAGAGTCCCAAGCAGGCTCTGTGCTGTTAACTCAGAGCCTGACGTGGGGCTCACTCTCATGAACCTGTGAGATTCTAACCTGAGCCTAAATCAAGATTTGGATGCTTAACTGACTGAGTCACACAGGCACCCCACTTATTTTTATTTATTTATTTATTTTTACAAAATTGGTATCATCCTGCATTTCCTGTTTTTAAAATGTAATATATCATGAACACTTTACCATGACATCAAATAACTTAATACATATGAGATAAATGGTCGCTTTTAAATTTTCTTTGCGAGGTGGTTCATTACTTTTGTAGTGGAAAAAAAAAATTCTACTTAAAAGAGCTTGGCTGTGTTAAAAACATATTTGTGCTTCCGTTTGGGGGTGCACTGCTTTGCCCAAAGGTGTAGTGGGTCCTATATTTTACGTGTAGCTCAGGTCAAGTGGAGGGTGATAACCCACCAGTATGAATCATGACATATAAAATGGAAATAGGAATAGTTGGTTTTGTGTGGACTAAATGAGGTCAGGTATGCGATGTCCCTAGGAGACTGTGCGCTGTATCAAGTGCTCAGTAATGACCAAATTGTGTCAGTCAATGACGTTGCACAGAGAACAAGATGGGTGTCGGCTGGGAATCGGAGGCCCACCCTACCTGTGTTGTGCTGGAGGTAACTCTTACGGGCTCTCTTACAAGCCCGTTGTTAAATACTCAAGGACTTTCAAGCTGGTTTGTTACACAAAGGTTGTGAAGCCATCAGTAGGTTGAAATCAGTCTTAATGGGAGCATTTACACCATGGAAATGGCCAAGCAGCAAATGCTACAAATCAGGGCTATTTCTTTGTGGATTTATTGATGTCTTTTGCCAACACACCACTGATAGGAATAATCCAGAGACAGGCTGTGCGGCTCCCAGGGTGGCTGGAGCCCTGCAGAAAATGCTTCTGAGGCTGGTGTAGTCGATTTTGTACAGATGGTGTGTGACAAGCATGAGCTGAAATCCCGGGCTCATGGCTGCTCTGACTGGCAGGAGGAATAGGGAAGCATAAGCACCGGGGAGCCTAAAAGAGCAAACCAGAAGAGTTCTTGTTTATTCTCCCAGAACAGAAATAATTGGGCAAAGGAGGAGGCAGCAGGAGATAGGGGCGCTTGTCATCTAGGATGACAAGGACCGGATAGTGTGAGAGAATGGGAAATTAAGGGTTGGAGAGAAAACCTTGCCCAAGAGTAGGCTGTGGGAAGGGGTTGAGGAATGAATGTGCACAGAAAAAATTAAAAAACAAACAACAACAACAACAAAAACAATCAAAAGGTGTAGTATAGAAGGGAAAACTTAACATCACAAAAATGTTATTTTCCTCAATAGTAACGTGTATAATTAACAGAATTTTAATTAGAGTTTTTACTTAATTGGATACATAATCTTAAAATTCATTTGGAAGATTAACTGTCCAAGAATAGCCATAAAATAATGAGGAAAGGATAGGAAGAAGGCCTTCTCTATCAGAAAATAAGTATTCACTAAGGCCACTGTAATACAAACAGTGCAGTGTAGCATAGGAATTTTTAAAAATCTATAAAATTCCTGAAACAGCATAATGAACCCAGAAATAGATCTTAATAAACAAAGCAAGGTAATATACAAAATGAAATGGTAATATTTGAATCCAGTAGGGAAGAACTGATAAATGTAATAAATGGTGCTGACACCATGTGCTATATATCTAGAAAAAGTAAAGTTGGATCCCTATCTCACACCATATTCAAAAAAGGAAGTTTTGGGACCCCTGAGTGGTTTAGTCAGTTAAGTGTCCAACTCTTGATCTCAGCTCAGGTCATGATCTGGAGGTTTGTGGGCTCCAGCCCCACATCACGTTTGGCGCTTACAGTGCAGTCTGCTTAAAATTCTCCCTCTCTCTGCTCCTCCACTTTGTACGCATGCACGTGCACGCACATGTGCACACACTTGCATATGCGTGTGCATGTGGGCGCACACGGTCTCTCTCTCTCTCTCTCAAAATAAACTTTTTTTTTAAAAAAGGAAGTTTTGATTGTACAAAGCTCTAAAGTAATAAAAAAAACCAGTTTAAATAGAAATTTCAGTGCACATAATAAAACCTGCCTGTTGGGGAGAGTATTTTTATTAAGACAGAAAAACCAGAAGCCATATACACCTATATATAAATGATTGACACTGAAAGATAAATTCATATATTGGGATCCACAAAATAGAGTGACTCCCTGTGGACCAACCCACGTCACCGATTGAAATCTAAGTCAGCCTGGACTTCTGGGAGACACCTGTCAAGGAAATCTAACACACTAATCACAATTCTCCAACTCAGCTTTAGCCAGCTTACTTTACTGGAGAAAATAGGACCTGCTGGTGTTCTCAAGAACTCTCCTAGCTTGTAGCTAAGCAAGCTGTTTCCAAGTTTCTTTTCTGCCACTGTCTAAAGCTTGCTCTTACCCAAAATTCCTTGGGAAAAGCACTCCACTACTTGCGAGGCACCGTCTCCCCCAATCCATGGACTGTTTTCCCTTGAATAAAGGACATCAAACTCATTACTACATTTTTTTGGGGGGTCATTTGATGGCACAAATTTTTTAAAACTTTTGTATGGTAAAAAATACAAACAAAGTTAAAAGACAAATGATACATTTAAAGGAAAGTATTTGCAAGAAAGATTATAGATACAGAATTTATAGTTAATACCTACTATATCAAAGAGCTCTTCACATTAAGAGTCAAAAAGCACTTTAGTAGGAAAGTGGATAAGAGATACAAATGAGCAGTTTTTGGAAAAGCGATTCCAAATATCCATAAATGCATAAAACACTGGAGCCTAGTGTAGCAATTGGAGTGGTTAATCTTTTTTGGAGACAGACTAGCTGGTGGTGTGACCTTGGCCAAGTTATTGAACTTTCCTGTGGCTCCATTATATCATCTTATAAATGGGGACACTCAGAATACCTGTCACATAGTGTTGTTATAAGGATTAAGAACTACTATACGTAAAACACTCCATACAGTGCATGGCACATAGTAAGCCCAGTGCAGAGGAAAGCATTATGTAAGTATTGGCTATTGTATGAGCTGGAGGAATGCAAATTAGAGTAACAGAGCAATAGCACTCCTTACCCATCAGGCTAGCAAACATTAAAACAGTGACTATCTTGCTGCTGGGAATTCATCGGAATTCATCAGAAGAGACTTTATTGCTAGTTGGAAACATAGAATGTTATGATCATTCTTGGAGCACCTTCTGAGAGTATCTCCAAGCATTTGAAGTCCATCGAACTTTTGACTCAGCAATTCAACTCCTAGGAGTCTATTCTGTAGAAATAAAGCCACTGGTACACCGCAGCCTTGTATTAGCAAACAACGTGAAGCAAAATGAGAACCTATCGAAAGGGGAAGGATTGAGTAAAATCATGGCATATTCCCAACCCTGTAGTATTATGCAGTCTTTAAATAGAACGCCTTTGAGCTTTGCCAATTGATTTGGAGAGATTTTCACAGTATGTTTTTAAGTGATAAAAGCAAAGTATAGAGAAAGTATAGGGGGAAAGTGTTATCATAAAGCAAATATTGGCAACTTTATATACATGTACACGTGTTTGTACATTGTTATATGAACATAAGAATGTTAGAAAGACCAAACACAGTTATTGAGTGTCTGCCTTTACTTCATGTTCTGGTCATACTGTATACACATAGATATGTATATATGTATATAAACTCAAAGAAGTATGAGGAAGAGGATTGAAATGACCTGAAATCCCACCATCTGGAGATAATCGCTACCATCAACATTTTAGAGATCATCCTTCATATATCTCTTTGCACATATTCACAATTTTCTGTAGATGTGGTGTGTGATATCATGATATAAGCTATGTGTATTTGGTTTATGACCAGGTTATCAGCACAAGAGATTCTGAAAGTCTTGGTATTTCCAGAGTGGCAGGCGTGAGAGGGACAACTTCTGTTATTCCTAATAAGCTTCTATCATCGCTAGCGCATCCTGAGTTTATGCTAATGATGTGACCTAAGGAGCGCCCCTACCTGGGTTCCGGTCAGGGCTAGTTGCTGCAGGAACCAAGCAGTGATTACAGGTTTGGAGCTTTCAACCCTCCTCCACCCCCACCCCTGCGGAGGGGAGAGAGGCTAGAATTGAGTTAATTAACCAATTGCCAATGATTTAATTAATCATGGATAAGTAATGAAACCTTTATAAAAATCCTAAATGATGTGGTTCAGAAAGAGCTTCTGGACTGGTGGATGCATCCATGTGCCAGGAGTGTGGTGTGCTGCCAAATTCACGGGAACAGAAGAAGCTCCCGTGGTCAGGGCCCTTCCAGACCTTGTCCTATGTACCCCTTCATCTAGTTGTTCATTTGTAACCTTTGTAATATCCTTTATAATAAACTGGTAGTGTCAGAATGGAATTAAATTATAGGATACCCAGCTGATGTTCACAGAGAATTGGAGAATTGCTTGGTGTGGAAACCCGACACATTTAGAAGTGCCATGTGTAGAAACAGATCTTAATAGGGTTAATGCTGCTTTTATCATGTGTTCCTTTTTGAGGGGATCCCAGCAAAATCACACTGAGTCTTACCTGCCAGAAGAGACCCGGACTACAAGTCAGGAGATGCTGAAAAGTGATGGCACTTATCACCTAATTAACTCCATATGTGGGAGCAAGTCATTTCACTTCTCTGGGCTCCAGTTCCTCCCATAAAATGGCACTATTTAGTAGGTGGTCTCTGAGGTTCCTTTCTGGAATTTGGAATTTGGAATTCAGCACTCCTATACTGTTGGCTGTGAGAAAGCCAGCCTAGTATACAGAAGGGTTTAGAATCAGACAGCCCTAAAGTTCAACACCAAGGTGATGTTACTGTTACACTAATAATGAAGTGCTTCACTTGAAAAATGGGGAAATAATCATCACATTGTACAATTGTAAATATTGGAAAACAAACGTAAATCACTGAACACAGAGAGCAGGTACTCTCTCAGATCTAATGCCACTTAAGAGACAAATTATTTTTTAACAAACAAATTAAAATAATGGATGTTGCATCATGCCTAAAGGGCTACTTTGTTATTTTTAAGGTGAAACAGTTTAAAATAGGATATGAAATTCGATGAAGGGAAATTGAGAAATGATGAAACACAATACCCTTGCGGTTTCTTCAGAGAGCTCATTTCAGAACAGTTTGTAGATGGGAACTTTTGGAGAGGTCTGTCCAGGTCTACCCAGACAGGTGCTGCTATAATAACACCTTCCTGGGTTTCAGCAAAATGAAGGGAGTTTTGTTAAGTTTCAACGGAGCAAAGAGCAATTTTAGTCAGGCTAAAAAATGAGTTTATTTGGGAATAGCAGAGGAATCGCAATTTGGGACGGGAAAGCTGTGGTGACCCACAGGCCAGTCCAAAGAGACAAAGGGAAGGTCAGCTTTTATTGGGCTTTAGGGAGAAACTGAGGAGGGTTGTTTTGAACAAAAGAAACGAGAGTTAGGTTGNGCAGGAAAGGGGCGCCTGGCTGGCTCAGTCGGAAGAGCAGGTGATCTCAGGGCCCTGAGTTTCAGACCCACTTGGGTGTACAGATGACCTAAAATAAATGAATACACTTAGAAAAAAGCAAGAGATAAAATTCCTATGTGAAAAAAATGTCCTCCCTCTTCGAAATAATTCTGAGCTTCCTTCTGCCCCCTGCTTCTGCAGCAGCTACTGAGGAACATAGGGAGAAGCACCCCTTTCAGGGGCTCCTGGCTCCAGTTTAAATGAAGTTTCCTTTATTTATTTTCACAGGTGACATTTTTTCCCCCTGGTGCTAATGCACCACATTTTCCATGAAACTAAAAGGAAAAACAAAAACAAAAAAAAGTTGTGACTGAGATTTCATCAACCAGGACATTTTAGACATGCAGAACCCAGGCTTTTGCTCTTTTTGCTGTAAATCGAATAAAATGCAGGAAACCATCATGTCTCACTCGTGCTGCCATCACTGTGTACCTGCATGGCCGCCTCGTGCCCTGGGAGGAGGGCTATGTCACTTCTTAACCATTATGACACTTTGCTGAGGAATCTCAGAACCAGCCTGTCCAAGAATGCCCTTCGTCGTTAAGTCAGTGATTCAGTTAGAATCTGAAATACTCTTACAGAGAAAATTGATTAGCAAGTTGCACCACTGCAGACCCAATATTAAACCTTTGGCTTCTTGGTGTCATTAAAAGTGCAATTCTTGGGGCACCTGGGTGGCTCAATCGGTTGAGCGTCCGACTTCGGCTCAGGTCATGATCTCACGGTTAGTGGGTTCAAGCCCCACGTCGGGCTCTGTGCTGAAAGCTAGCCCAGAGCCTGGAGCCTGTTTCATATTCTGTGTCTCCCTCTCTCTCTGACCCTCCCCTGCTAACACTGTCTCTCTGTCGCAGAAATAAATAAAACATTAAAAAAAATTTTTTTAAAGTGCAATTCTTTAAAAACTAAAAACACTGCACAAATAGAAGGTATTATTTTGAACTGACCACAAGTCATGATTTGGGTAAGGACCAAGGAGAATAATAAACAAACGGGGAGGAAGAATTTGGGATGTGATTTTTTTTTTTCATGACATAAATTCATTTTATTTATTATGTGCAGAAGACTGGAAGCGTGGTCTGGGCCAGGAGGACTCTGTCTCACCAGATACCAGCATGAGGTGTGAAAAGGCACCATTCTTTCTACTCAGGAAGAGAGCTGGATAGACCAGGACCCTTTTTTCCCTCTGCAGAGCTGTGTCTTAGGATTTTCTGTATTGGATTTGCTGTAGCAGAATTCGACTCTCTCTGAGGAATTTCTTCGAAGAGTCTCCTTTGTCTTGTGTTGTTTCCATTTGAACCACCAGGCTTTGGCACTAAGTGAAAAGCCCCAACCAGAGGGACTCATCAACCAGCGGGCTGCTGTGTAGAAGAACACATCACTTGTTTGTTTTTAATTTCTTCCCCTTCCCCGACACACATACTAAATTGAAGTGGCATTGAAAATATCAATCAGAGGGGCACTTGGGTGGCTCAGTCAGTTAAGCGCCTGACTTCACCTCAGGTCATGATCTCGTGGTTCATGAGTTCGAGCCCCACATCAGCCTCTCTGCTGTCAGCACAGAGCCCACCTCAGATCCCTCTCTCTCTTCCCTTCCCCCACTCGTGCTATCTCTCTCTCAAAAATAAATAACTGTTAAAAAAAGATTTAGAAAAAATATCAATCTGTAAAAGAGGAAGAGAGAATTCATGGGATTTGCCCTATTTTAAAAATAAGTGTCGTTACTCTGGAGTATTAAGAGGAGGCAGGGCTGCAGGAAAGCAGTTCCCAGCAGGTGAATCAGTGGTAAGAAACTGATCAGGTTTGATTTTTAGTTTAGTTTTGTTTGTGTTCATTTTTAATTTATAATAGTAATAGCTAACATGAGCTACATACATGAGAATGCCATGTCCAGTTTATACATTGCTTTAGCATGCATTCACGACCTAATGTGATCCTCATAGTGGCATAATGATACAGATACCATCATTATCCCCTATTTTACAGAGAAGAAGACTGAGCTCTGAGAGACTGACTTTCCCCAGGTTTTCCAGGGAAGAAGAAGCAGAGCTTGAAATCAAGTTTAGGTGTTCGTGGGTTCGAGCCCCGCATCGGACTCTGTGCTGACAGCCAGCTCGGAGCCTGGAGCCTGCTTTGGATTCTGTGTCTCCCTCTCTCTCTGACCCTCCCCTGCTCACCCTGTCTCTCTCTCTCCCTCAAAAATAAAAAAAAATAAAAAAAAAACACGATCCCTTCCAGATTCTGGAGTTTTAGGTCTTCTTTTTTTTTTTTTAAATGTNTAACCGACTAAGCCACCCAGGCGCCCCTTAGGTCTTCTTTTAAAAAGGCAATAGTAGGACAAAGACTTTGAAGTCAGAACACCTCCTAGTTAATGCTGGTTGTTATCCTACAGCCCCTCAAACCACACTGCATGAGCTACTGTCCAAGGCCTCCTGGCCACAGTTTCCGTTGAAGGGCCTCCCCTGGGACTTCCGGGTTTCCTTACCAATACCCGCTCTCAACTTGGTGCCTAGTATTCCAGGCTCCATGGTGAGGTGTCTTGGAGGACAGGCTCTGAATTGCCCGGGTTTAGATCCTGACTGTCCTGTTAACTCTCTGTGTTAGCCAGTGTCTGTGTGTCAGTTTCCGCAATAGCAAAAGGAGGCTGAGCACTACCTGTTTCGTATGGTCTTGTAAAGATTACATGAGATCATATAAGTAAAGCACTCAGTTTATTGCCTGGTTCCTAGCAGGTGTTCAAAAATCTCACATTATGGTTATTATCATTTAATCTGAACACTGGCTAAGTATTGCCGGAAGACATGTTGGCCACCTTCCATTAATTTCTCCAGATGTACTAAGCAGTTATGGCCCTTGTAGAGTTGCCATTATTGAGTGATGTCTTGAGGTCATGCCCTTTGCGTGTTTGTGGGATGCTAGGTTTATAAAAGGACCATAGGGATGGTCCTTCATCCCTTTGTGCTATATGGTGAGTTCTTCATGAGACATTCCTTTCAGAATCAAGTTCTAGTAAAATTGTTTTGTATCTTCTTGTGACCTTGATGATGGTATTTTCATTTTGGCTTGGAGCCANTAGGCAGGGCGCGCACACACACACACACACACACACACACACACACACACACACACACATCCCAGAAGGGTGAGCTGTGTATATCAAACCAAAATCACTGTATTGAATACGCATTTAATACCAAATATGTGGTGTATCTTAAGTAATTCTTTTTAAGCAGCCAGTTTATCCATTTTCTATACCATACAGTATACCAATTCATAATTCTTCAAAAACCAAAGATTCACAGAAGTGTCTCAGCATAATTTAATAACACCTGTCATTTCATGAATATTGACTGTGTGCCCAGAAAGAGACTGACATGCGTTTTCTCTATTTCTCATAGCATGTCAGCATGTTGGGTCATATTATCTCCATTTTAAACAAAAGAAAACTAAAGTTCTGAGAAGGTAAGTGTCTTTCTCAGATTCAAATACATCCAGCTGGTAAGTGGTGGGTTTGAGATTTAACTCCTGGAAGGTCTAATTATTGTCCATGATTTCTTCAGTACATTGTGCCCCCTCTCACACAATCAAGAACTTCTCTGTTTGGTAATGGTTGTCATACATATTTCTCCTGCTGAGGCTATTTTGTCCACGTCAGATGGTGCAGTGGTTTGATTCTCCTACTGGTAAGAGGTGGAGCTTAATTCCTCTTAACTTGAGTATGGCTTGAACTTAGTGACTTACATCCAACAAATAAAATATGGTGGAAGTAAAAGAGTGTGACAGCAAGACTAGGTCATAGAAGGTATTAGGGCTTCCTTTTTGTTCTCTCTCAGACCACGTATTCTAGAAGAAGCCAGCTAGCATGTCACAAAAACCCTCAGGTAGCCCCATGGAGAGACCCTGTGGTAAAGAACTGAGGCTCCCCAGCCAATGTCTTCACTGCAAGCCCATCGGAGTACCCTTGAACCAGAACCACCCATCTAAGCTGCTTCCAATTCCCAATGCACAGAAACTGTGAGCTAATAAAAGTTTGTCAACTTAAGCTAAGTTTTGGGGAGGTAACTTATTATATAACAACAGATAACTGAGGAGGAAGATGATATAGAATGTGAGGACCTCGCCCCAGGCCCTATGTGAACCCTTGACAACAGTTCACAGTTCTCTTCTACAGGATATACTGGAACCACCTGTAGCTACTCCTGCAGCCCATGTTCCTGCTGAAGATGGTTGACTTTTTTGCAGATGAGACTGTAAGTCCACTCATATATATATACATATATATGAGTATATATATATTTACCAGATATATATATATATACATATATATATATTTATGAGAGAGAGAGAAGGTGCAAATTAATGAGGGTCAGAAAGAGAGGGCAGTGGGAAAGAGAGAGAGAGAAAAAAACAGGGCTCACCCAAAGTGGGGCTCATGCTCACCAGATGTGGATTCATGCTCACTCAAAGTGGGGCTCAAGCTCACCAGATGTGGATTCATGCTCAAAGTGGGGCTCAAGCTCACCTGATGTGGGACTCAAACTCACAAACCCATGAATCATGAGATCATGACCTGAGCCGAAGTCGATGCTTAAGAACTGAGCCACCCAGGCACCCTGTGAGTCCAGCTCTAAAATATTTGCTGGTGAATAGGAATTTGCCTCATTGTCTGGTAGCCCAGAAGGCCCTCACTTTAGATAAACTTGACAAGCTGTATTAGAATACTTTCTGGGAAGACCAATTAGGGCCAGAGCCTGGGTGTGGTGGTGGGCACCCGTAGTCCCAACTACCTGGGAGGTTGAGGCAACAGGTTCACTGGAGCCCAGGAGCTCTGGGCTGTAGGGTGCTGTGCCAATTGGGTGTCCACACGAAGACTGGCATCAATATGGCGGCCTTCTAGGAGCAGATGGCCATCATTTTGCCTAAGGAGGGGTGGACTAGCCCACACCAGAAACAGAGCAGGTACAAAAACTCCTGTGCTACTCAGTGGTGATATCGTGCCCGTAAGAGTCACTGCTCTTCAGCCTGGGCAACAGTGTGGGAGCTTCTCTATATAAAAAATATAAATATGAGAAAAACAAAGAACCAACCTTGAGTGGAGATTTGTCAAAGCCCATTTAGGCCCACTGATGTTTGAGGCAGACGAGAGACCCAAGAAGTTGTTAATGTTATCCATTTATAGACCCTTCATATTTTATCCCTGTGTTAAATTGTTCTAAGAAAGCAAAGAGCCTAGAACATGTTACCTCACGCATCACCCATAAGAATCTCCTTTTAAAATTATGTTTCTGTGCTTCCCCCACATCTTGGCTGAGAATATGTCTTTGAATGACAATTCGGTCAATACGTATTTAATGCTGGCTAGCTACTAAGGGGTTTAGTAGTACTAAGCTACCTGAGGGGTTTGGGGTACAGCAGTGAAGAAAACAGAAAAAAATCCCTGCCCTCATGAATCTTACAGTCTTGTGAGAGAAAACAGAGAGCAAGTAAGCAAGCAAATATATAAGATGGTTCCAGAGGGTAAGTGCAAGCAGAGGAATAAAAAAGAGAGTGTGGTGCTGGGCCCAGAGGGAACCCGGGGGGAGAAGAGGCAGGGATGGCGGCTCTGAGGGGACACTTGAGCAGAGAGACGTGTGTTGAGAAACTCTGGGCCAACATTCCAGGAGGAGGCACAGTCCTGGGTCAGGGACGAGTGTGGCTTCTATCAGGAACAGCAAAATGACGCTTGAGGATTTCTGTGTAAGGATTCACATAACAAATCCCCCTTGAGCTGCAGAGTTTCAGGAAAAGTTTGTCTCTGATGATCAATTTGTGTTCTTTTTGGCAAGAAAGTAACTTACAATGTCTCCCTTTCAGCTTGGGCTTCCAGAAAGCTCAGAGCTAAATTCTGACCTGCTGATGGTGGGGAGTCAGCTCATCTCAGGCGTCTGGGAGTAATTGCTCACCTTACTTTTTTTTTTTTTATAGAAATAAACTCTCATTTGTCCTGGGCTTTCTTGAGGTATGCTTATGTGGTCACCCAGATGCCACCTCAAGTGGAGTTGGAGGGGGTAAAAAAATTAAGCCATTAATATTGTCATTCCAGATTCTCACTGGAAACAAGGAAGTATAACAAAGTGGCAGATTTCATTGCCCTGTTGATTCCTTGTACATTTATGACTTGCGTACCAGTTTCCAGAAACTGGGTGGGGATCTGTGTGGAAAGACGAGGAGGATAGTTACTGCTCTCAGTGTATTCCCTCACATTCTAGGATGCAGCACAAACACAACAAAGAAAGAATTGCAAACATCAGATACAAGCTAGCACGCAATGGGAGCCCAAAGAGGAAGGCAGCTCATCCTGGGGAAGACTTTGATGGAGGAGGGGGTCTTTGCTTGGGGTCTGTGTCCTTCATGGTAGGAGAAAGGCCACATCACCCCCTTCACCAGTCCCCATCTGAAGAGGGGTAGTGACTGCCAGAAGGCATGGGCACCTTCTGGGATCAATCCCCACTCTAAGGCACTGGGTGTCTGGGCTACACAGGTAGATCTTTCCTGACAGGAAGAAAAAATAGATTGAAAATGTCTCAGCTCCATAAGTCTTATTTTTAATTGATTTGAGCACAGACTCTTCAATCACAGTATTAATATTTAATTGTCCTGTCAGGTCAGATCCTTCCCGGTCAGACAGTTAAAAATGGCCCAGGACTGAGGAGGAAACGAGGTGGTAGAACAGCATGAAATGAGGAAGGTGAGGCGCTGGCTCAGGGAAAGGGCGGGGGGATAAGATCTGAGGGCCAAGGAGAAGCAGCCCGGCCCTGGGGTCTTGACAGGAAGAATGTCTGGCTCATTCTCTCTCTGTCATTGTCCCTTCATTACATACATCTGTAAGCACAGCAGCACGTGTCTACAAGGCCATTTGGGGAGCCATGTGGGAGTTCACACAACACAGAGCCCTGTGGAGAAAATGGGGTTTCTTCAAGGACAGGAAGCTGAGAGGCTGGTCTCTTCGGAAGGATCCAGAGGAACCCAGCACTCAAGCCCTTCAGTTTCCAAAATTTGTGGGGGTGCTGACTGGTGTTTTGGGCCCCACCTCAGCCGAGATGAAACCTTATTTATTGATATGTGTTTTTGAGAAACAGTGTCCATCTTGGCTGCCTGACATCACAGCAACATGGAAAAATGGCTTGAGAACCATTTTAGGTGAATGCACCCTCAGGAGCAGTCAGTCAACATCTCCATGCGACTCATTCCCAGAAGCTATTATTAGGCAGATGAGAGGGATGGGAGAATTGGCTGTCGGTTCAGCCTCTGTCTTTATTTATACGTCCTTTTAAAAAACAGAAGCTTGGAGGTAAAGCCTCACCCCTGAGAACCACAGGGAAAAGTGAGTGCTCTCAACTGGGAGGGCCCCACAGTCTTTTCTGATCACTGCCCATTCCTTCCCTGAACAAATGTCTAACAAGTCTAGATAGTTCCAGAACATCGAGATGAGGTGATGTCTCATTTTCAGCAAGCATGAGGAAAAACTTGAGTCATATTCAGGAAAAGCTTTAATATCGCCTTCACCTCTCTGTGAGTCTTCTTGGATTGAGGCACTGGTTCTCATGGAGGAAGAAACATCTGCTGGAAGGGAAATGTGTGGAAATGTGTGGGTGTGTTTGGTTGTCTTAATGGTTGGGTTGGGGGGTGCTCTCAGCGTTCAATGGGGGGAAAGGGCAGAGATGCTAGACAGGCTGGAAGGCTCTGGATGGTGTCCCCAGCCAAGAACTATCCTCTGTGCTGCATGACAGCCGGGGGCCTGTTGTGTGTGTTTGAGTAGAGAATGTGTTTGGGATGATTGGAGAACCGGAACTCTATTTTACTGATAAAGCATTTGTTGCACATTTTAAAATGCACAAAGTTTCCCAGGAATGTTGTTGTGAAAAATCAAGAAAAGATTGAATTTGGAGGTGGGGGAGGGAGGGCTTTACCAAGAGCTGTTCACCTTTTACAAAAATCACCTCCCTGATGGCAATGCCGCAATGAGTTACCAGACTCACATACCTGTGTCAGTCTGCATCCAAAGCTGTCCGATTCACGGGAGCTTCTGTTCCTGCCCGGGGAGCACCTGATACTTCGCACTGGCTCCTAAAGTTGTCGCTCCAAACCTTTATGTATTGAAACACATGCTATTATCATAAGCGATTGTCATTTTATTTCTCCTTTGTACTGTCATTAGGGCATTATACTAAGTTTTACAATTATGTGTAAGGTGGGTAATATTAGCTTAATATCAGGAATATAAAGGGGACATTATACAATATTTGTTTTGGGCGAGAGGCATTGGTTTTGATTCAGGTCCTACACCAGGCTTGAGATGACTGGTTTAGGTTTTCAAACAGCAAACCTCTTGAGAGAAGAGCCGAGCAGGTGGATTGTCTGGTATTAGATCTCTGAGTCATGTTCTACTCTGAGGCTCAGATGTTTCTGAGACCACAACTGTCTGCAGGCATCAGGCAGCTTATGGGAAAGAGTGAAGGGTTGGAAAAGCAAGAGAACAAGGGTCCTGGGGGGCACTGCGGGGTCTGTCACAAACTGGGACTTAGCTCCTGCTGACTGCCATCTTATAAGGTTGCAGACAGCGTTGCTAGATTTCTTTTCCCCATTGGAATCTGGAAAGCTGACGTGTTGGCAGTAGTTAGGGTAAGTCTAGTCTGCTGCAACAAAGGGCGCCAACAATACAATTGTCTTAAGGAACCAGGATGTTGATTTCTTTTGCAGGTCATGGTCAAGGCAAGGCCCCAGCCCCATCTGGGTGTCTGCAAGGAGAAGAGGGAAGAAGGCGTGGGAGAGAGTTTGCACAGCATTATTAAGGTCCAGGCTCGGAAGTGGCCCACCTCAGTTCCTCCTGTGCGTGTCCTCTGATTGGTGGGGAAACGTACAGCCATAGTCCCGCTGAAACACGGCCAGTCTCCGCCAGTGTCCCTCATAGAAACATTAAAAATTTACCATGTGGACCAATGCAGTAGAGACCACATGGCTAGACTTGGCTCAAATACTGCTGGTATTTGATTGGTCCTGCCCTGTGGGAATTTATCATTTGGTTGGGGATTTGATTTCTGCACATGGACAAACAATTCACAATAGAGGAGGAAGGAGGAAGGCAGGTGAGACAGGGTATTTAAGTTGCTGCAGGAGAGGCAAAGTCAAAATAAACACTCTTCGTCTGGAGGACAGGAGTAGACCTTGAATGCAGGCAAGGGCACTTTTGTTGAGGTTACCTGCCCCGCCTCCAGGAAACCTTTCCTGACAAATCCCTCCTGGGCCAGCCTTGGGGCTTCTGTGAAATACTCCGGATGCAATGCCAATCACAGGGACTGTCTCCTTTTGTCTGTTTTTGTCTTTCCATTTAGGCTGCAGTTATATTTTGCTCACTATTATATCCTCAGGGTCTTTCAGAGTCATTGGAATATGGTAGGTGCTCAACAAACACTTGATGAAATGACTGAAAACCAGCCTCAGAGCAGTGGGCAAGGAATGCATGTTAGAGTCTGCGTGAGGCGCCACCACAGTGTTTTGGTAAGAAGATGAATCTTGCTCCCGTGCTTAGAAGGCCTCAGTAGTAGGACAGAGACTGACTGGGTTACTTGCGAAGTACGCGGTGAGTGAGGGTGGAGATGTCCTGTGGGAAGGGCTGGCCTTGGAAAGGCTGAAGGATTTGGGAGTAGGTGGGGAGGGGGAGGGGGGGCAGTGTGACTGAGGGGTAGAGAATGGGAAACTCTGATTCTGGCGTTGACTTTCCAGTCTGAAGCAGCACTAAGGGAGGAAGCCGCTATACTAGTCAGCCCGGGAAGGCCTGAATGGCGGAGACAGCAGTGAGCAGTGAGCCCTTGAGGGCTCTGTGTACTACCAGATGGGATTAAAATAGAAATACTAAGAGAGGTATCTTGTTTAAGGAAGCATTTAGGATGGGCTTTGAGGCCTGGTGAACGTGAAGACTCTGAAAAGGCAGCTCAAGCTTCATTAATTGGCCAGGAATATAGTAAGAGCCCAATAAGTATTTTTATGACTAAAAGAGTAAATTGAGAATGGGTTGATGGATGGATGGATGGATGGATGGATGGATGGATGGCTTTGGTTTGCATTAGGCTCCTTAGAAAAATGATGAAGAGGATGATTGAGATCTTCCCAAGTTAGAAAGTTTTTCGTTGCTATGTCAGGCCTTGGCCTCTTGAGGCAGTCGAAGAAAGCTATGATCTCTGAGGAACAGGATTCTGCTGGACGCGATGGGGGGCTCAGGGAAGAGTCAGGTCACCTCTTCCCTGAGCCAGTGATCTAGATGGATCTCGCCCCTGGGGCCCAGCACCAACTCAGCTGCTGACCTTGTCAGTCACACCAGCCAGGCTGTGAAGGCTTCCGCAGCACCAAGGGTTGGCAGCCGGCCCTGGCCTCCACTGTAACATCCTCACGGTGGTAAGAGACACAGGTCTTCCATTGTGTGCAGGCGAGCGAGGCTGCGGGTGGGGGCCCCCAGACAGAGCGCAGATACATGTGAGGGGAGGCAGGCAGCCTCCGCAATCAAACAAAGGCTTGGCTGTGTAAGAGGATCCCTCAGGGAATCAGACATTCAGATGATCAGGCTTGAGTTAAGGAAAAAGCTTTCTCTGCAAATAGAGCAGGGGCCCAAAAGTCAGAGCGCCAACTCAAGATACCGTGGGAAGAAAAACTGAAAGGCCCAGAGTGGCTGGTAATTAAGGTCATGGTGCCACCAAGTGGGCCTTGGGAGCTAGGGGTGAGGCAGAGTCGGGCTTGGCTTTAGTCTCTGGACACGGAGGCTCTGAATGTGACTGGAGATGAAGAAGAGGCAGAGGACAATCGTGCAGGAGAACTCGGAGATGAGGGGTCAGAAGTCTTGGGTTTTAAATTCAAGCTTTACCAACTAGCAGTTGACCGTGAGTACATTTCCTTCTTTGTGCCCTCCGTTTTGCACCTGTCAGGATTGTTGGAGGTGGCGGAGGGGCAGATGGACATGCTCAGAAGAGGAACAGAGTCCCACACCACTGTGAATCGATCGTGGTTTCTCTGCATCTCACCACGGTGCTCAATGATTACAAAACAGCAAAGTTCCCGGCTCAGAGTCCCCACCCTGAAATATTGCCCCCAAGGTCAAGTGGGCCCACATAACCTGAGGGAGCAATGATTTCCCTTCCTGCAGCCCTCAGGACCAATTAGAAATAATCATATAATTCTTGGCCCAAGAATTATAATTTGGGATCGATATAAAGTACTCCGCTCCCAAACACCTCATTCATTCTTCCCAAATGATGATTCAAATAATTGACATTCTGAATGAGACTGAAAAATGTGCTTTGGGAAGAAGATGAGATTCCTTTGCTGAACAATAAATTTGATATTTTTGAAATGACTGAACAACAATGATAAAATACCCAAACCTACCACATGAGTCAGCTAAGCAAAAAAAAAACAAAAAACAAAAAAACCAAAAAACCAAAAAACAAAAAACCAAAAACCAAAAAACCCCAGCTATTGCCATTATCCAAGTTAAAGTGAGCAATACTTTCTTAATTATTTGCTCTAACTAGTCAAAGGTCAGCATGATCTAGGATCTGACTCTAAGTCTGTTGTAGAGAAAGCACTTTAAAATTCAACTTTTGGTTTTACGGTAGGTGCTCAATAATATTTGTAGGATGAATGCGTGCGTAGGCTAAGAAAGCATTCATTGCAATAGGTCCTCTAAGAGTTGACTGAGAACAAGGGCCGGGAGGCACCCCTTGGCATCCTTGGCACTTGTCACTGGGCCCTGCACTCACACACTCAGGGCATGATGGGTGGGGGAAAGATTCGCTTTAATGATCACATTCACTGTTGATAAAAATCAGTAATATCAACTTGTCCTGGAAAATAGATGAAAATTTATTTATTTATCTATTTATTTAAAATATTTATTTATTTTTGAGAGAGAGAGAAAGAGAGCATGAGGAGGAGAAGGGCAGAGAGAGAAAGAGAGAGAGAGAGAGAGAGAGACTGAAAATCCCAAGGAGGCTCTGCACTGTCAGCACAAAGCCCGACATGGGGCTCAAATTCCCAAACCCCCCATTTCAAGTTCATTTTGTGTGTGGTCTGCAGGAAGGTTCAAAGTTCATTTTATGAATATGGAGGTCCAATTATACTAGCACAACTTATTAACCATAAATGTGTGGATCCACAGCTGGACTCTTACTCTGTTGCATTGATCTGTACTTGTGTGTCTACACTCTATGTGTGTCCAGGACCATATTATCTATTTTGTAGCATTATGTTAAGCCCTCAATCAGGTAGTGTTAGTTGAAAAACAACTTTGTTCTTTTTTGAAATTGTTCTTCCTAGATCCTTTGCATTTATAATTTTTTTATTATTTACTTATATTAGACAGAGAGAGAGACAGAGATAGAGAGAGCTGGGGAGGGGCAGAGAGACAGAGGGAGACACAGAAGAAGCAGGCTCCTGGCTCTGAGCTGTTAGCACAGAACCTGATGCGGGGCTTGAACTCACTGACTATGAGACCAGGACCTGAGCTGAAGTCGGATGCTCAACCAACTGAGCCACCCAGGTGCCCCAATCCTTTGCATTTCTATATAAATTTTATAATCAGCTTGTGAATTTCTGTACAAAAGCCTGTCAGGATTTTGACTGAGATTATTTGTACCTATATAAATATTCATTTTTGATAAATTAGATGAATACCATTCCTAACTGCCATTGATTTTTGAAACAAACTTTGGCATTTCAGTAAACTGGTCAGGTTTCAACTAGGCGGAGGGTTTAGGAGCCTATGATCCTCACCATCTCTTCTGATCCTAGGATGCAGTGAAACGAAGCATTGCTGTGGTGATAGAAACAGCACCCTGGAATGTACCCACGGCTCCAGGGACCACCATTTTGTCCTGAGAGGAAAACCAGCTTCCTCCTTCTGGGGACCTGTGTGTCTGCCACAGTGAGCTACAACCTCACAACTCGGGCCCAAGACCAGCTGTTCTAGGCATTTCCAAACAGGGGCATTTCCTTCCCCCGTTTGTCCAGAGAAAAGTTCACGTGGTTTGGGGAAAGCAGGCTCACTCACAGCCCAAGAACACCACAGGCCCCGGGAAGAGAGTATTCTGGGAAGGGGTTGAGGAGAGGTTCTGAGAAAGCCAGGCGGGGCCCCATCTTCTGGCAGCATCGCCTCCACTAGTGGGCGGTCTTCCAAGTGGAATACCCGGAGCCAGGCCACGATGGCCACCCGGCCAGCTCCCCTGGGGAGGCCCCTCAGAAAGCCGCAGCTCAGCGGCACAATTGTTGCCTGTTCTTGATACTGTGAATTGTTAGCAGCCCCTAAATAGACCATTCATTTTCCCTTTGCGCACAGAAGGGTCTCACAACTCCAACTACCACCACGGGCTTGAGTATTTCAAGTCAAAACATTCCCCGAACCACAGCCCTCGGCAGAGATGCAGGGCTGGCCAAGAGTTTGGAGGAAAAACAGCCCCCCACCAGCCTGGAAATCACCGGGCACACAGGCGGCTGGGGCATCTTGCTCGCAGGGGCTGGGGAACCTGAGCATTTTTACCAGAGTTAATCTGATAAAGCTACCTTCCCTACCAATGCCTGCCTCCACTTCCCCTCTGCCCTGGGAAACAAACCGAGTCCAGGACTGGGATCCCGTGGGGGAGCGGTATGTGGGGCACAGTGTAGGACAGCCTAGGGCACCTGGAGAACTTGAGCTACTCCCTCCTTAATTATAGAAAAAAATAAAAGAAGCTGTTGTAATGCCCCCCTGCCCCCTTCCCAGCCGTGTTTGAATCAGGTTGCTGTGGAGCAGTGCCAAGCCTCAGTTCAGAGCCTACTAGGTCTGCTGAGCAACTCTGGGAACAGCAGCATGGTGGTGACTGCCGGGAAGCTGGCCCTGGGATGCCAGGGGTCCAGCAGTTTTGGCTCCTGAGGCCCTGGCCACAGCCCAGCTTGTGAAGGAGATCCAGGAGGTCTTAGTGGACCCTCGAAGTCCAGCAGATGCTTTCTGGGAAAGGGAGGCTTCATCAAATGCTTCGAAATCTAGGTCTCAGACCCCAAGAAGGTATTTGTGGGCAAGACCTTGCCTAAGTCGCTGCTGCTCAAGCTGTTCCAGAAGGAGAAAACGCCCATGGAGATGTGCATTCACCGCAGCCTCATCCACCAACACATCACGGGCTCCCGTGCCTTTTTCAAGTATAACGACTTGCGCTGGAGCTCTGTTGCTGGAGTCTTGGGGGAGGAAAGCACTGAGCGAGCCTGCGGCCCATCACTACCTGTGGCAGATGGTCCCTGGCTGCCACCACCTGCACTGAAACCGGGGACCTCAAGCTGGGCTAACTCCTACTCAGTGAGGATCTGAGGACCAAAATAGGGGGTTCTTACTGGCAAGCAAAGCCAAGTATGACAAGGATAGAAGGAAAATCCAGTGGGGCTGAGTGAGAGGGCACAGTTTGGAAGCAGACGTGGGGTAAGTTGGGTGAGTCATGTACACCTTGTCAGTGGGCAAACCACCTTTTGAGACTTGCCTAAAAGAGACCCCGGAAGAATGAATACTCTCTTCCCAAGCACATCGGCCCCATGGCCACCTCCCTTGCTCACACGATGCTTTGGACAGATCCCACTGCCTGTCAGACCACTCAAGAGCTGCTCTACGATGAGTGTTTTTCCTTTTAATGTTGATTTATTTTTGAGAGAGAGAGACAGAGCATGAGTGGAGGAGATGCAGAGAGAGAGGGAGACACAGAATCCGAAGCAGGCTCCAGGCTCTGAGCTGTCAACACAGAGTCCGACACAGGGCTTGAACTCACAAACTTCGAGATCATGACCTGAGCCGAGGTCAGATGCTTAACTGACTGAGCCACTCAGGAGCCCCTCCATGACTAGTTCTTTTCTTCCTGCCACATTCCTGCCTTTGCAGGCCACCTGCCTCCCCATTCCATCAAAGTTTTCAATTGTTCCCAGCCGCCTGGATCTCAGCAACGGGAGGCCTCTCATAATCCTCAGGGAGGGCAAGGAGAATCCCAAGCCCCACTTCTCGGGAAAGAAGAACTAGTGGCCCAGGGGACCAGTGAGGTGGTAGTCTGCCACCTCCGTGACACGTGTGAATAGCACTATGGCCGAGTGGTTACAAGCCAGGCTGCCGCGTCAGATACCCTGATCCTGGCTCTACCACTTCCTTGCTGTGTGACCTTGAGCAAGTCATTCAATCTTTTTGAGGCTCAGTCTCCCCCGTTGTAAAGTGAAGAATCAGTAGTAACCTTATAGGGGTTATTGGGAGGATTTCTTGAGGAACATTTAGTCACTGATCAATGAGTGGCAGTGACAATTAGAAGGCGGAACCGTTGGGATCCAAACGACAGCTTTTATGCCGACTTCCCTGGAATGATGCCGACCCTGCTGGTGTTTGGGAGACTCGGTTTCTACCAGGAAGCCCATCCCACCTGGACTTGAGGGTGAGAACTCAGCACTGACCACAGCCACGTTTTAATGCATGAAGAGGCTTCATTTTATGCCGGGGTCTCCCTACCTACCGCAAAGACCCTGTCTATTTACTTAGATTTCAGAAGATTCTCAAGCTTTTTCCTTCCAATTGTGTGTCTATGGTGGAGAGAGGAGAGGCAGGGAGAGGGGAGATGTTTGAGGCCACCTCTGTGACCCCTGGAAGGAGCCGGGGTTGGGGGGGGGGGTGCCTGGGGCACCAGAATACCACTGCATCAGCAGAGGCACAGACACCGGACAGATTATCCCAAGGATAAAAGAGGATTTAGGGTGACTTGATTTAAAGCTTCCTTTTCTCCTTTTTTGGGCAAAGGCCTTGGAGTCGGGGTGGGACTGAAAACAGACAGAGCCTTGTTAGGGACTTGAACTTGTATGTGTAGAATAACAGCGTCAGGAAGGGGTTTCTCCTTTATGTGCCCCTCCGGTCATGTGCCATCTAACCCGATCTTTAAACGTAAAACTCCGTTTGTAGTGCAGCGTGATCATGGGAGACTCATCTCCCGGAGACTCCAGCCGTGGTCTGCACTCGAGGAGAAACATTCAGGGGAGCCTTCAGCCGACAACACAGGACTGTGGGGAAGGCGGCCAGCACCCCTCTCAGTGTCCTGGCCACACGGCTGGGCCCCTGGGGAGCAGGGTGGTGGCAGATCCGCTTCTACAACCTCTTTTCATTGGCTCTTCCCTGTGTCGGTGGCATTCAAGGCTGCCAGTCCCTGGTAGGGACAGCGGAGCATGAGAACCCAGTGTCAGGTCAATGACCAAGTGTCGAGCATACCAATGACGAGGGCAATTGGGACAAGTGTTTGAAATTCCAGCCGTGAGCCCGGCCGCTCCGCGTGCAGAAAGGCAGATGTCTTGGGTAACATCCCGGGTGCCAGTTTCCAAAGTCACCAGGAATCCAACCTCTGCAGCCCCAGCTATAATAATGGTAACAAGCCCCCCGCTGCCTGCCCCGCCAAAGGCGCTGGGTGTGTAAGTGCTACTTTCTGTTTATTCAGCTCAGGCCCTCTGCAGAGGGGGAGCACTCCTTGCCTTCAGTCTCTTGAGACCAGGGACGACTCCTTCACACAAAGGCTTTCCTCCAGACAGGGGTCTGTCTTCCCTGAGGTTTGTCAGTTCGAGGGGGAAGGGGCTCGTTTCCTGAATGCTGTGCTCCAGCCTGAATACACCTCCCACAATCAGGGGTGTCCTGAAGGCTGAGGGGCGTGTGGCTCGGGATCAGGGTAAAGCAGGCGCTGGCTGAGGCTGTTGCTTGAGGGTGGCCATGAAAGGCAAACTTGCCACCCAGGAGGGCCGAGCTGCCGGTGGAGGCGGCAGGTTTCCCATCGGGGTGTCTTCAGGAAATTCTCTTTCTTTGGAACGACTGAGCAAAATCGTGCCTGGAAACCAGATGGAGCCTGGAGGCCTTTCCCTCGCCTGAGCAGTTCCAGGCGTTGACTCATTCTCTTGTCCCATATCAACAAGAGGGACGCCCTTCCGTGTGTCCGTGTGTCATTGGGGAGTCCCCACCCATTCTCCCACTTGCCCTGCTCATNCCCTCCAAGTGCTCACAGCCTTGGAGTGTGTGTGTGTACAAACCTGCACGCTACTGTTCTCTAACTCCTCAAGGGCAGGCGTTCCTTTGTTCAGTTTTGTTTGCTGGTGCCCAACTCAGTGGCATGCAGTGTAGACACATGGTTCTGGAATCCTCCCTGTGCCTCACAGTCGCCTGGGGAGATATTTAAAAATGCTCATCCCCACTCCCAGAGACCCTGAGTTAACCGACCTGAGGTCTGGGTGATGATGGGCTGAAAAGCTCCCCCGGGGTAATTCTAACGTGCAGCCATTTTTGAGGCGTCCCCAGAGTAGACCGTTAATAAAAACTATTCTTAGAATGTCCCAGTCAGGGAGCTTTGCCCAAGTGGCACTTTCTATTTTATTTGTTATTTTTTGAGGGTGGATTCTCAACCCCTATCCAAACTTAGCATGTGTTCACTGTTAATGCCATTTATTTGAGCTATAAAACTCTCAGGGAACCAAGTTCTGCAAAGAAGTACAGGCGGGCATTTGTCCTCTGATGTTTGGAACTGCACCGAATATCTCCCTAAGTCTTATGAAATTCCTGCCTCTGACACACAGGATTCTCTCACGTGTCTTCGGGTTCATTCCATCACTATCAAACCTCTTCCTCAACATTTTCTAGACTGCAGGCCACAGCTTCAGAGACTTTGTGGCTAGCGGTCATGGGCTATTCTGAGGGGCTATGTCAGAGGTCCCAGGTGGGCCACGCAGCCCCGGAGGGTGACCCACATGGACAGGGTATTTTGTGCCAAACCGGAACACATCCAAGACTGGATAGAGTCTCATCCGGGGCAAACGTGAGAGCTGTTGAATCAAAAAGTGATGGTTGAGCCACTGCGAGGGGCTGAGGAGCTTCAACGGAAGGCACAGTCCGGATCTGCTATCTGCACAGGAGGGCTGGAGCAAAGGCCATAGGAACGTGAGATGAAGAACACACCTGTTATGTTCTACCAGAACCCTCAGGGAAGGGAGGTCTGCTCCCTGTCAGGCCTTGGATGCTCTCACCTGTGGCCAGAGTCTAAACCTGCTGCAGATGGTCACTAGGCCGAGGTGGCCCCTGGAGGACACCTGTGTCCCTTTAAACATAATAAAATATTCCAAGTACACAGAAGAAACTTTAGAGAATACTGTCCAAATAACACAAATACCCTCTCTCCCCAAGTTTGCTTCAGCAAAAAAAATTTTTTTTTAATTTTTTGTTTATTTTTGAGAGAGAGAGAGAGAGACAGTGTGAACAGGGGAGGGTCAGAGAGAGAGGGAGATACAGAGGCTGAAGATAGGCTCCAGGCTCTGAGCTAGCTATCAGCACAGAGCCCGACGCAGGGCTCAAACCCACGAACCGTGAGATCATGACCTGAGCCGAAGTAGGACACTTAACCCACTGAGCCATCCAGGTGCCCCCTGCAAAAATTGTTTTTAAGTAGGTTCCACTCCAAGGCAGGGCTTAAACTCACAACCCCAAGAACAAGACCTGAACTGAGATCAAGAGTTGGACCCTCAACCGACTGAGCACCTGGGTGCCTCATCTTCAGCCAATTTTTAAAACATTGTTAACCCTCCTCGGTGCCATTTCCCTCTTTCTCTTTGTCCCCTGTTGAAATTGGCCTTTGTCTTTCGCACTATACATTTCAGTATCCACACATAATATATGACATGGTTTTGCAAGCTTTCCAACTTTATATGCGTGGCATCATATGGTATCCTCTGCATACTTTTCAGTCACTGTTTTTGAGACTTATCCATGTTGATACAAGATTGACTGCACTGCTATTTATGTATCCTTTCTCTTTTTGATGGTCATTTAAGACTGCGTCTAATTCTTTCCTGTTAGAAAGAATGCCACATGATGTGGAATGTCTATTCTGGTACACATGGCCTTGTGCACAGGTGTTCCACTCTCTCCCTGAATGCCCTTCTCCATGAGCATCGAAGCTATCAGACCCACTGCCCACCCACACCGGGCTCGGCCATGGGCTCAGCCTTCCTCAGCATTGGCGATTTGGTTCTCAGTGAGTGTTTGCACTTGGCCTGGTTGCCGGCCACTTGGTGGCCTAGTCTGACACCAGAACTCTCCATGGCCCAAGTCTCAGGGCTTCCCCCTCGCCCCCCAATCTGGCCCATCCTGTAAGGGAGTGTTCTTCTTGGCAGGAAAGATTGGTGTGCATTGGAGCCATGAGTAGGGTCTCATGCAAATGGTGCATTTTGACTGGACCTCAAAGGAATTTCAGTTTTTGGTGATAGGGAAAAGTGAAGAGTTTTCCAGATGAGGAGAGAACAGGAAGCAGAGTAGGAGAATAAACACGGCAGGGCAGTATAAGGGTGAGAACTGGGCAAAAAGTGGGCGGCCCTGTGGGAGCTGGTTCTGCCGGGGGTAGCAGGCTGCTGTATCCGTGACGCAAGGTGAGTGGAAGAAGTCAAAGCTTCACGTCCACCTCCCGATGACTTAGCTTGAGCGTTCTGGCAAGAAGTGGTGGGTGGGCATTGTCAGTGGCAGGGTGGTGGCAGCGGGGAGAATCCCGGAGAGAAGCACCCGTCCCCCACAGCCATCCCCTGGGCCAGGCTCTGAGCTTTGGGACTGCTCACTCCTGAGACCTGTGGGCTGCAGCCTTATTTTGCTCCAATGCACTGAGAGTTGAGGCTCAGGGAAGCCGGGCCTTCTTCTAACTCTGTGGCTCACAGGCCACTTCTCACTCTTCCGGCCTCCAAGTAGGAGAACTTGGGCAGCCACATGCTGACTTCAGCCCAGCAATTACCAGGGACCTGGAAGCTGACGTTGCTACCAAGGGCGTGGGGTGTGGACACCAAAGTCCTGTCAGCTACACCCTTCTTTGGCTTGAGGTTAAAGGAAACTCCCAAAGCCCCAACCTGGGGTACAGGCGAGAGAGGACCAGCACATGTGTGGGGAGGAGTGGGGTGGAGCTGGGTTAGGGAGCTCTCTAAGCTTGGCTGGCCTTGTGATTTCCTTTTTCTTTAAATTAAAAACCTTTAAATATTATTTATTTCAGAGAGAGAGAGAGGGAGGGAGAGAGAGCACGAGTGGAGGGTCAGAGAGAGGGAGACACAGAAGCTGAAGCAGGCTCCAGGCTCTGCACTGTCAGCACAGAGCCCATCATGGGTTTCGAACTCATGAACCATGAGCTCATGACCTGAGCCAAAGTCGGATGCTTAAATGATCAGGCCACCCAGGTGCCCCTGGCCTTGTGATTTCAAGCGAGCTTTTGCTACAAGAAACAGGCTTATTGTGTTTGAAAGAAATTACCCTGAGCAGAAGCTTGGGCTTTTGCCTTGTTTGAAGGCCTTAACGCTCGTCTGCAAATCTGAACTTCTAGCACTACTGCTTGTAGGAAGAAACCTGGGAATACTTATCAACTCCTTCTCCCTGACTGGCTGACCCCGTCCCACACACCACCTCCACCCCGACTCTCACCTCACACCATTAGGAAATCACAAGGAAAATGTTCCCAAGGGCAAGGGTGGAGGGCAGAAGACTGGCTGATGGGCCACCAGACATGAACAGGCTGATGCATCAGCGAAGACCGAGCCAAAGGAGAGTGCTTCTGACTTCATGCTTGGAGGCTGTGTGTGTGTGTGTGTGTGTGTGTGTGTGTGTGTTTGTGTGTATCTATTTCTCTTTGGTAGATCCTGGAAGGCCAGGGCAGTTGGGAAGATCAATTTCTGGGGGGCTTCCAAGAGGTGACAGGTACTCACTGCGTTGGAGGTGGGGAGGAGAGAGACTGTAAGGTACCTGCCTCATTTTTCATGCTGCTTCTCCTGCATTGGGCTTTGAAGAGGGGCATTGTTTAAGTCCTCATATCCCTGGCCGCCTGTGTGGGAGAGCCCGGTGCCTGGCATACTCTGTGCAATGAACAGACATTGGCTGGCTGAGTGACGGCCTTCATGAAGCAGGTGGTTGTTTACTGAATGTTTATATGGGGGTCCCCTCATATCAAACCTATGAGAAAAGTATTGCTTTTTACTGAAGAGGTACACGAGACTCAGGAAGGTTAAGTGACTTGTCCAAGGTCTTGCAGCAAGGAGCATGTGCATGCATACGTGTGTATTGGGGAGAGGGGGTGGGGGTGTAGAAGAGATTTAAATAAAGACTCATGGCATGATTTTTTACTATTGCCCCTTCTTGTAACTTTATCAAACCTATGAGTTTGTGCATTTGTAGAAGCTTATGGGATTGAGTGGGCTGTCCCTGGAAACTGGGGACAATGAAGACAAAGTTGGGGGCTTTCCAAGTGGGTGCTGGATGCAGTACATATCTGTAAAATCAGAACTTAAAAGAATGGATAGAAGAAGCCCTGTGTACCGAGAGCAGGGAAGAGGAGAGATGCGCAGAGGGCCAACAGACAAGATCTGTGACATTTAAACGGTCCCCTCCCTGAGATCCAGAAAGGAAGAAAGGCACAAAAAAAGAACAAAGCCAGGGCAACTGTTAAAAATTATTTAATAGAAAGTCCAATGTCAAAATGTAACAATAAACAAAAATACACATGTATAAATATGTATATATAATTAGACCTGTACACTTTCTCAGACCCTTTTCAAAATGGAACAGAATCAGCATTACATCTTGGTGGTCAAATCAACAATAATATTTGAGCGACGTGGACCCACTGGTGCCGTGGGGAATAGGCTGCGGAAGCGGTTGGAGGGTTCAAAGAATTCCAATCACGAGAGCCGGGAATGCTGCCGACCGTCCTCTTCTGGAGGCCCAGAGAGGGAAGGTGGACAATTCCAGTACTCTGGACAGCGTACCTGATCTTTTCGTAGCACCTGGAGCCACGACTGTCTAGGGATAGCTTTCCGGTCGGGCAGGTTTTTAATCATTGACATTATGCCGTGTGAAGCGTCTGCTTGCCCTGTCTCCCAGGTCAGAAGCTCCTAGGGATTTTAAGACCTTTTTAGTCCGCAGGCCAAGTGCCAGCACAGTGGTTTGGGACGGGCGCCATCAAGGTGTGCCGGCTGCCCTTAAAGCAGTAGTGTCCAAAGTGGGTGTGCGCATCCCAGGGGGGCACTCGAGGTCCCCCTCAGGTGTTCGGAGAGAAAATACCAGAACCTCTGTTTATGATATTTTGTATCTTATTCTTTTAAGATTTCTACGTTGTGTACTTTTTAGAATGTGTCTGATATACTAGTACAGGAGTATATGAATATGTGCTTTAAATAACTTCCTAAACATCCAGAGGGGGTGCATCGCAGAGAGTTTGTGCTGATAGGCATGTGCGGTGGAAATCAATGGGCACCCGCTGCTTTACAGAGTTCATGTGCATGCAGATTGCTGGGGAGGGTGCCCGCTGGGCTCCCAGGCCTGCCCGGGGAAGCTCTGCAGGTGCTCGGAAGGGCAATGCCCCAAGACACCTCTCAGACACAACCGAGAGCGGATGCCTGCAGACCCTGCTACTATTATTTCCCTTGAATGTAAGGCCCTTTTCCCAAATAAAACACAACACGCAGAACAGATACACGGCCACGGACAACATCAAGGAGGCATTTGGATCTTTTCCTGGTGACAGCGAGGGAACTAGACCAGAGCAGACAATGGGGAGAGGACACCCTAAGGTGAACCTGGCCAAATCCCACGACCACAACCTACCGCCGCCAAGGGGGCCCTCCAGGACCGTAACTTCAAGGTAGGCGTGTGTGAGGCCAAATGCTCTTCAATTTCCAGCATCACGATAGCCATGGGCCAAATTCTAACTGAAACGGGCCAGGCCTGTGGGACATTGGGAGTGGGAACCGCAAGGCACCGAGTCGGAAATCCCTCAGCAAGGAGCCAGAGGAGCGTCTGGGAAAAGGGTGGGTGTTTGAGCTCAAATGTTTCCAAGGTTCAGAAGGCTGGTGTTGCTGTAGAAGACGCCAGCAAGTCTGCACCCAGGGGAGCGGCTGTGGGCGTTGTGCAGAAGAGGTCAGTCCCCAGGAATATTCAGAACCCTGTGGGGTCCCCAAGCAGAAGGCCAAACCGTACTTTCAGCCCAGAATTCCTCCAGCCTCTCAGGGAAGCCAGCGCTTGCTTAAGCCTTTTTCTAAGTTTCTAGGAACCATGCTGCCTCATTGCTAGTATCTTTGCTTCATCGAATTCTTTTTCTCTCCTCTTTATAAGATTTCTAATGATTCTGGGGCGCCTGGGTGGCTTAGTCGGTTAAGCGTCCGACTTTCGCTTAGGTCATGATCTCGCGGTTCGTGGGTTCGAGCCCCGCGTCGGGCTCTGTGCTGACTGCCAGCTCAGAGCCTGGAGCCTGTTTCAGTCTGTGACTCCCTCTCTCTCTGACCCTCCCCTGCTCGCGCTGTCTCTCTCTCTCTCCTAGAAATAAATAAAACATTAAAAAAAAAAGATTTCTAATGATT
Organism: Crocuta crocuta; assembly: GCF_008692635.1. NCBI lineage: Eukaryota > Metazoa > Chordata > Mammalia > Carnivora > Hyaenidae > Crocuta > Crocuta crocuta. The sequence goes on along the minus strand of NW_027529934.1, from coordinate 10,139,659 downwards.
TGTGGGGTGGGGGAGGGAAGAACCCAACGCTCTGAACTCTGAATAGGTTCTCTGGAAAACTGAGAAGGCACTGTGAGCTGTCTCTACAGAGACTGCTTCTCCCCCAGCCTCCCTGCCTCGCGACCGGAGGGTGCAGAGCTCTGAGCTCTGGGGGCTCCTCTGTCCCCAGGAGGTCCTTGGGCGCGGTCTAGGCCTGCACATTTTCCACGTGCATACATTCCATTCGTGCTTTTTTTTTTTTAATTAAATATCCCCTTTCTTTGGCAGGACTCAGGTGTGTACTCTGGACAGAGCAGAGGCTTGGCCACAGAGCATCACCGAACTCAGGGAAAGGCTGCCCTTTGGGGAGAATGAATGAAGGCGTCACGCTAAGCCTGGGAGCCCTCTGCCACTTCCCACCTTAGGGCACGCCCTCGTCACGGGTTCTAGGCCAGTCTCCTCCCAAGGGGTACTCTCAGCCTTCGTGGCTCCGCGGACAGGTCAGGATGGCCAGGCGCTGTGCCCTGTATGTCTCTCAGCAAGACCTAGCCCAGGTTAGAGCCCTTGAATTCAAACGGCTTTTGGCGGGAGGACAAGGGGCTGGGGTGGCGGTGGGGGCAGAGGCAGAGGACACCTGGGAACAAATGGTCTCGGCAGCGACTGTGCTCCCACAGCAAGAGGGCCACGCCTGGCCCTGACGCTGCCCACACTTACCTCTCTGGGCCACCTCCGCAGTGACCTCTGATTCAGAGGGCAGAACATGGCCTATGGCTCTTCTTTAACCCCCCAGCCCAGACCCCCCGTGAAGCCCCTGAGGCCCTCTGGGACCAGCCAGCTGACTGCTGTGCTCACCCTGTCCCCTCACTCCTCAGCCCCCAGCGGCAGCCGCTTTACCGCAGGCAGACCCCGACAGCCTACGCTGTCCCTCCTTTGGGCAGGGTCCTGTGCTGCTCCCTCACCTAGAAGGCCCTTTGCGATGCTCTCCCTCAGTCCTCTGACAAACTTGAGCTTTGATGCCACCTCTTTCGGGGAGACCCTGATTCTCCAAGCTGGGCAGCTGTCACTCTGAGATGCTCCCACAGCACCCAATATGGATCCCACAGTGGCTTCCCAGCTAATGGCAGCCCCCTCGAGGGCAGGAGCTACGTTTGGTTCAGCCGGGTATTGCTGGCAATTAGCTCAGTGCCTGGAGTTGCGCCACGTGCTCTATAAATAATCTACTGGATGAATGAGTCCTCAGCGCTGGAGAAGCCATGCTAAATATGCTACATCGGGGACAACCTAGAGGAAGGGGCCCCAAGTCCTAGAGGGAGGGCCTCCATCACTGCTGTCGGAGCATCCCCAGGGAACTGCCAAAATGTCAGTCAAGGTCACCCTGAACAGGAGAGCGTATTAAGAAATGCTGCGGAGGCAAATGGCTGGACCAGGCACCTACCCCGAGGGCTGAATCGTGTGCGCACCAGGGGTGGGGACCGGGTGCCAGTCACGATATCCAGCTAGAGGCCCAGTGAGTCAAACATGCCAGTAGCAGGGCAACCTGGTCCAGAGGGGGGCACAGGGCGAGGTGACCAGCAGACCTTCGTCCTTCTCTGAGTCTAACTCAGACTTTCAGGAGAGGGATCGCCAGCATCTCCTGTTTTGGCGTTACTAGACTTACACCAGCACTTTACTAGATGTTACCTTAACAGATTACAGAAAGCAAAATACAGCTTTTCCTTGAAGTATTTCGGTGATAGAGTAGTTGCATTTTCTTCCTTTACGCATCTCTGTGTGTGTGCGTGTGTATGTTTGTGTGTTAAGAAAATAGACCCCAGTGTAGAGTCCTAATAAGGCAGCTGCCTGATTCGGTTCCAGGAAAATAGATATGAATTTTTAAAAATATATTTGCATCTTGTTTTGAATGGAAAAGCTGGCTTGAAATCTATTGCGAAGCTTTTTCCCTCGCTCACTTGCCTGTCAAGAAAGAACAGTCCCTGAAGGTCTGGACTGAAATGCCAAAAAAACAGGGGCTCTTCGATCACGTCTGGGTCTAGGCCAAGTGGTCCCTAAGGTGCCAGAGCTATTTTCAACCCTAGGGACCCTAAGGCAGTTCTGGCTGAGTGTACGGGGTTCTTTTTACTGCCTCTAAGTCTTACTCAATCAAGTTCAAAGCCCTGGACTAAAAATAACTCCTGGAAAGGGAAACACAGAGAATTCTGGGTAGTGGCGGAAGACAGTATTAGAATGAGGCCTTTGGTTTAGGAATGAATCTTGCTGAATTAAAGCCATTTCTCTGGCTTGCAAGAGACAAGAGCCATTTCCCACGTTATCTTGAAGGAATCTGACAGCTGCCAGGTTTGAAAGAGGTGAGATGCTGGGGAGAGTTTTCATAGGAAAATTGAACATAGTCCCCCCCTCGACACTAGGCATTTCTTTTGGTTCTTTCAAGCCAAGTGAGGGCAGGGGTGGGTCCCCTCTAGGCAGCACCTTTAACAGTTGCCATGGAGATGTGAGTCATCTCCTTTCGAGGATGTGCCTTTAAAGGAAGGAATGGAACTCTGGGGAATGCTTGGGCTCTTCTGACCTTGGACAAGGTATTTAAATGACTATTCAAGTCCCTACATGACTATCCAAAACATTTAAGGTCTCGAGAGAGATTCACATCTAGTTTCAGTGCTTACACTAGCCTGGAAAATACAGACCTCAGTTCAAACATCAAAAAGAGACACCAAGCCCTGGCCCACAAGAAAGGATTGTAAGTCAGTGGTCAAGGCCTTTGCTCTACCTTTGGAGATCAGATTCCCCCCCACTTCTCTGCAAGGTTAGGGCCCCTCACCTTAAAATGGTACAGCTTATGATGAAATAAGCCTTGGGAGCCAGGGAAGAAATCACAGCACTCAAAGCCTTGTCCTGGCTGCATTTGGTGTTCTGCATTTACAGCAGTCCCAGGTCCCTTTTCCAGATGCTGTAAGGATTCCAAGCAGAGAGACCTGTGCTTAAATTCCCAAAGCCTTTTTCTTGTGGGCACTACATTCCTGTTAGCCGGTGGCCGCTCCTGGTTTGTGGGCAGCTCATCAGATACGGGAAGGCCAAGTAAAACATTCCCCCTGGCAAAGCCAGCTGGTGATGAGCCAAAGAGAGAGTCGGGAAGGTAGATGCCCTCAAAAGGTTGTTTTCACAGTGTTGCCAAGGGCATAGTAATAATAAAAAACTCGGAAAATACTTGAATGACACCTTTCCTTCTCTCCACATGGGCATTTACGTTGGATAGATGCGTTCTGCACTGACGATACGCTACTTGGAACATGAGAGGGACAGATTCGCGTCACAGGACTATGGTGAGGATTATATGAGACGATTATAAAATGCCTAGCACAGTATCTGGCACAGAGTTGAGTATAATTAATAAATATTAGTTCCTTTTCCTCTTTCCCCAAGATGAAGATGAGTTCCCAGGTAAGGTACAAGAGTCTCCCGAAAAACGTGCTATAGCTAGCGAGTCTTCAGGTTTGTCACAAAAGTAAATACATGCACCACCATCCTCATTTTCTGCTGTAGCTTTTTGACCCTTTTCCAGAGACACACAAAAAGGTGACTAAAGGACGTGTTTTCCCCTTGGAAAAACATGTGCATTCATTGGCAAAAGGCAACCCATGCAACCCATTCACCAAAGTCCAGAGGTTTGTTGCAAGGACATTTGCGGCAGCGTGAAAGCCGACTGCCCTCCCCAGCTTCACGTAAGCGCGTGGGGGTCTAGCAGTCCGCACGTGACTTCCAGAAGCCAATGTTCCTGCTTCTGGAAGGAACCCTGTCATCATGCCCCTCAAAACATATTCCCTTTCCTCCACCCGGTCTTCTTTTCCTACTGGCGTTTCAAGCAACTTGCCAAAAAGCTTTATTTCTGAGAGGTACAAAGAAATAAAGCTCTGAAAATGCCTTCCAGAGGCAGAAGCATGGAAGGCAGATTTTATGTAAAATTATACAGTGCACTNAAGATATTCGTGTTTTTTTTTTTTTTTTTTTTTTTTTTAATTTGGGAGTTGGGAGTCGGGAGGCTGCTTTAGACACTAATCATTTTGCCTTTCATAAAGAACATACCAGAGTCCTGGAGTCCAAGATTCAGAGTCAGTATTTTCTTGGATGAAGAATTTGATCATTTTTCTTCCTAGGAAATCTACATATTTAACGGAGTTGCTTTTCTAAGGCCAGTAGAGATGGAGCGCTCTGAAGATTCTTGCCTAATGTATCAGCAGAATTTGTAATCAGTATGCTGGCCTGCATCACAGGCTCTGAGGTAAAATTCATGAGAGGTATAATCTCTGCTTTCAGCAGGCTTATGGGAGTCTGGCCCTTAGAGGAAGAAAGTCTTGATGAGGTTGGGAGGAGGGCAGAGCTGTAACTCCAAGCAGGGTGGCATCACATGGGACCAGGAAAGGGGTGCCACCGTCCCTGGGCTGCTCCCGGGGGCTGTGAGGTCGCGGGTGTGGTCACTTCTGACTCTGGGGGCGCCCCTGACCTGGAGCCGGGCCAACACAGAGCCCAGATGACCTGACGCTACGCCTGTACCGGCTCATCTCATTTCTTATTTGAGTCACAGGAGCCCCATCTCAGGCCAGGGGCTCTACGGAGGGGGAGAGACCTGTCTCCCAGGGGGCCCACGGGTGGCCACCGAGGGCTGACCTGGTTTCCTTGTCTCTGGACTTCGTACTGTTCTTTGTCCCTAAATAGACCATAACACGGCTCTATGCTCCAGCCTGGGGCCAGCAGGCACTGCTGAGGTAAAAGCTTCTTTTGAGGTTCTCTGCCAGTTACAGACGCGTATTCAGTTATGACAGCAAGTACTCCATAACCCTGAATCTCCGCCAGCCAAAAGAAAGCAGCGCATATACTGCTGAACGTTTACAACTCCACGACTTAGAACACACAAAGCATGTGTAATCCAGCTGTAAATCTTGTTGGCAGTCGGCCCCACCCACTGGCCGCCAGGCAGCTGGATTTTGAATTGCACCGGCACTTGGCCATGCTGTTGGCTCTCTCTCTGCTAAAAGCTTCTCAGTCCATTTCTCATCCTTCCTTTTCCTACCTCCTCCCACCAGGCCACACCCCTCCCTCCCACCTTCCATCTCCCTGAGTCCTCAGCTAGCAGAAGCACTAGTTTCTGGATGATTCTTTTCATTGTATCTGAGACAATCTGCTTAATGTTCAGATACACCGTGGGGGGGAGGGGGGAGGGAGGCGAACTATTTTTGCATTAGACCCTTGCAGAAGGCATAAAAAAATAAAGTACAAACACAAATCACTCGACAATTTTATGATTAAAGCCAATGATGGAAAACAGACAAGTTTTGAGTGCTGCTAACATAATCAAGCATTTCATGCCAACCCACTCAGCCACCCCATTTCTCAGATCTATTTCTAGATACACCGATGTGTCTGCAGATGAAATCACATCTGCACATCAAAGACTTAAACCCAGGAGACAGAACTCCAGGTGAAGAGGCCCTGGTTCACGGGAACGGGCTTCTAGTTTAACGAAACACCCAAACGTCAAACTCCCAAGAAACACTTCCCTCTGTGCACACGTGTATCACATCACATGTTAAACATGACTGGAAAAAATGACACAAGTATGTTTTGTCTTTGGGTAGAAGGTGGTGATTTTCCGGGAAGACACTGAGACCCCAAACAGAGGCACCCCACGGAAGATGGTTTGGTCGGCATCATTGTTGCCTGGTAAGAATAAGAAATCACCTAACAGGGGACCAAGTCCCGAGCGGACAGGTTTCATGTGGGGCTCCGCAGCTCATTTACAGTGGAGGAAAAGTATTTTAGTCGCTTGGCCAAAACCCATACACAGGGAGGGAACTTAAAACCCTAGGCGACTTGACTCTCTCTGCATTTTTCTGCCTGAAGCAGGATAAAAAGCCTTACATTTTGGCTGCATCTCTATTTATTTAAAACCACAGCTGCTCCCCAAAATAGCTGCTGTTGGCTGAAAGAACTATTTTTTTTTTTTTTTTTGCTAACATTTGAGTCCATTTTCTGTAGCACTGGACTGAGTTTCCTTCCCCTCACTGTCGTGCCCCGTGGTCTAAAAGGAGGTAACACTCACCCTTAGCCCAGGGATGGATAGTAAAGTCAAGGCTCATCTCCCCAGCAAGGGCAAATTTGGCTTCTGATTCTGTTCTGTGGCAGGTGCTGTGTGGCCACCCGGTACAAATAACTACCCACCTTCGGAGGGTGGCCGTGTGGCCGATGCCGGTTTAAACCCCACGGGAGAGATACATCCAGTGCTCCTACTGTGTTTCTGTGAGACAAACCCAAGCCTGGCATAGCATTTAAAGGGTGCCCTCCCCGGACAGCAACACAGAGAACCCTCACCAAAGCTATCAAACGCGTTAAAAAAATACAAAAGTTATTTTCTCCTTTTTGATTGCTATTTACTTGTGACAACATTTGTTAAAAATATTACTTCTGTCTTCGAGAAGAGATCATTCTCTTCATAGAATATGGAAAAATAAACTCTACCAAACCCACAGTCAATATTCCCCACCACTGCCCTGGGGCTTTGGCTTCTGCATCTCCAAATATCATCACCAGTGTCAACGTACTACATTTCCAGGAGGCGGACGCTTTGGGCTGTCCTGGCCAATGCTTCGAGGAAGAGGAGGAGGAAGTAGCAAGGCTCATGGAACATTCTGAAGGGAGAGAGTGAGGAAGTAGGATGGCTTATTTGCTAATGAAATGAAAGGTAACAGGGTGGTGTGAGGCCCTCCTAAAGAGTCGGGGGGTGTCCCCTCATCTCTTCTGACCACTGACAGCCCTGCTAATGCGTGGGAGGTGACAGATGAGGGGGGGCAGGGAGCCACGAAGGTCGATTATCGGTGTCACTGCAAAGGAGGGCTCATCTTCTGTGCCCAGGATCATGTGAAACACTGAACTGGATGAATGGGAGAAGACAAGGATACATAAAAACAGTAAAATGTTTATTTTCTTAGAAAAAAAAGTGGGGAAGAGGGATTCAAAATGATTGTGATCACACTTCCGTCTGCATCTGAGCAAAGCCAATGTTGCAAGCTTAATCCTTGATGAAGGTCCCTACTCAACGAAACCTGCTGTTCGCCCCTACGTCCCTTTGGGAGTCACATCACAACATGCTTTTAATGCATAAGAGCTTCTCTACTTCTTCTTAGCAGAGAAACAAAGCTTGCCATAGCGACCATCCCATCTCCAAAGCGCAAGTGAGAAGCAAGGCTCTGGACCACTCGGGAGAGACAGGGAGGGAGGAGAGAGGGAAGGAAACGCTCGTCTTAAAAGCGGAACAGTTCTACAAGAGGAGTTTGATATCTGAGTTCACCACTACCTCATCTTATAGAAAATAGGTTGGAGGGCATCTGTAAACCCAACAGTTATCTTTAAGGTGAAATTGCAGAATTTTGCTGCATACCTGGACACAAGAGGAGTGAAAAGTTGCAACAAGTTTTAACTAGCAGCAACAAAGAAAGTTCGAGAACAGTTTTTTTGTTTGTTTGTTTTTAGCAATATTCCTTTGCGAGTTCAGTAAGAAACACTGTAATTTAATGGGGCATACGATATGGAACGATCTTCTTTTGCTATAGAGCTGTTCGTTGAAGAGAACCGACCTTTGCAAAGATTTCAACTGGGGTGTAACTTATTTACACAGTAGTAAGTAGCTCCTGGTTTGAGTGGTAGAATTGGTGCTATGTGATATCCTCTTCTTCCGAACAGTAATCTCGACCCTTGAGGGGAAAAGAGAAGAACAGCATGTGAGTGCGAAATTCAAAGCAGAGCCCAAGACAAGTTACTCACCAGCAATTTTCTCTTAATTAGTCTGTTCCCTTGGAACAGAACTCAGGCTTTATCAGTGAGTGCTGGGCACAAGGTAGAGAGGTCGCAAATGCTTGTTGGCTGATTTATAAATGGAGTATGTCTCGAGGCATGGAAGTTTTACCAAGCCCCAAATAAGCCCGCCCTTTATATTGGTAAGAACTTACATTAGGCACGTACAAGACTCAGTCTTTCACCAAGAAATTGCCAAATGGACGAACCGTTCAGGAAACCAAGTTCTCATGAATAAGAGAAACTGAAATAAACAATGAACGAGTCCCTTTCGCCTTGGGCCAGGGCTGCACATATTCTGTGGTTCCATTTCCATGCCTGCAATTCAGGATTTTACAGAAGGGACTCCAGGGATGTCTTAGTTTTAATCCACTCCAAATTAAAATAAGGATTTGAAAAAAAAAACACCAAAGATCCACTGAAATATGTATAACAGATCTGGGACTATGTTTGGTATGTGTAGGATGCACAAGCAAGGCAAAAATGCTTTTTGATTCATTTGCTACTAAAACAGGTTACTTGAGGGCTTGAGGACTATATACAATTGTTACTTTTGGACCTTTTTCATCCTCTCTCTACTGGGTTATACACTCTCTGAAAGCACGGGGAGGGCTGGGATTTTAGCTTCACATCTGACCCGGCTGGGCTGTCCTGGTCCGAGCATTCAGCTTCCAGTCTGTAATCCCTCGAGGCGGCACAGGAACAAAAGTCCATACTCGCCCTGAATCACAATATCACAGATAAGGGCTTTGGAAAAGGTCGTGTATTAATACTATTTGCATCCTTCGACCTTTCTCTTTTTGAACACACACTTCACGTTAGGGGATCTTTTCCTTTAAGAACAGAATTCTCTACTTAACTGGAACTTACTCCTGAAAGTATCTAAAACTGAAAGAAAATAACAATTTTGCATAAAACTATTTTGCAAGTGTATTACAGGATTCTTTGTCATAATATCGGCATGCTGAAAAGATTTCACACTTTCCTAAGGGTTGAGCATGGTCATAACGAATGATGGTACCATCTGGCAGGGCAGTAATCCTGGCTCTGTGACTAACTCTGATATCTTGATCGAGTCACAGCTCTGTGCCTCAGTTTCCCCATCTGTATAGTGAAGACAACAATCCCTACTTCAGATGGTTGCTGAAGACTAAACAAGTTAATAGTAATAAAGTGACGGAATAGCGCCTGGCACATAATTTTAGATACTGTGTGTGTGCACGCACACACACATGTGCACATGTGTTGGATAAATAACAAAATGCTGCCACACAGTGAAATCTTTGGGGCCTCGGAGGCAGGGAGATTGCCAGCTCCCACGCTAAATGGCCCCAGATTGCTTGTTCTCTTCGAATGTGATTCACTATGTTTGGTTTCCTCCTCCATCAGGTTGCCAACTCACACCCCTGACTGTCTGAGCCCCGAGTCACCACCAGGCTTATTTTAGAGGTGGCATGAAACATCTCCTGGGCAAAGAAACCGGTAACCAACCTTCCTAAGAAGAGAGGCGTGCACTCAGCTGTCATCGCCCATCAACAGCCTCCCTGGGGACATTGACCAAGCAGACGCCATCCCTAGCCAGGGCCCTGGCCACCTAGGAGAGCTAGGAAGGAGAACTCTTGGGCCCCGATGGTTGGGAGTTTAATCTCCAGCGTGGGAAACAGGACACACGCAAACGTACCAGCACAGGGCTAGAAACGTATCAGGGGATGCTCTCCACAGATCCTCAACTCTGAGGCTCAGGGAGGACATTTGGAAACAGGCACTGGTATTTAGCCGGAGGGGACAGGCAAGGCTCATGCAGTTTTTATCAGGAAAGAAAAGAGGACATTTCCAGTGTTCGTACGGAGACACACACTGTTGTGTGACAACAGGCAAATTGCTGGGCTTCGGTTTCCCGGGGATAATCATGGTTGCGGCCTCAGGGTTGTGATCAGGATTAAATGGGAAAAACTCAGTGTCTGGCAGGCAGTCAATAAAGGTCAGCTGCTGCTGTCACTGCAATCATCGTTATTATAAATCCCGGGCGTGGTCAGTCCCCTGGCAGGGGACTGGGGACCTCCTTCCTCGTGGTCATAGACTGACCGGATGGGTGTCTCTTCCTCCCACCTCAGCCTTGTACCCTGGGGAGGCCGGAGCCTTGTGACCCTAGATAGACGTGTGTGGCAGACCCTAAGTCCTTTCCCTTCTTATACGGAAACGAGGCCTCAAATCAAAGAAAGGCCCAGCCAGTCAATGTGGCGTGCAGAGGGCACTCCATCCACAGGACAGAACTTGCATGCTCCACACGTGTGTGAATGACACAGACAGACAGCTCCACACGTGTGTGAACGGATGTACTCGCCGACACGGCAGCGTCTCCTACTCTGCAGATGAGTTCCGGGGTTAACACAGCAGAAGGAGCCTTTCAGACCCTCCAAGTTTACGGTTACCGTAAGGAAGCGCCCCCTTTTGAGGGACAAAACTCTATCAACCATCTGTGTAAACCCAAGCCTGTAATGATCATTTCAGAGCATTCGCTTCTCTGAAATTATAACCACTATGAGGAGGGAGAGGAGGAGGAGGAGGAGACGGAAAATGGCAATAGTTGTTTTGCTGACATGATTTCCTGGACTGTTGATACCTGCCGGGTGGGAAAAGCACCCTGTTACCTGTGGGGAAGCCTCAGAGGAGCCAAGACCACAGACCACAGGGCTCATCCTCGTCCTATTTGTTACGACTATAGTCAGCTGAAAACTAAATTCAAACTCAAATCGGTTCCATTTTTGTTATTATCACCGGCCAGCCGCTCTGAGAACCAAATATTTCATGGACAGAAAACTTGGAAGTCAAAGACATGGAGAGTAAGGGCCGGCATCGTTCTAGAAAGGGAACCTGAGAACCGGTTACTGGCACACACACCCCACCCGCGCGCGGGCAGACCTTCTGTAACGTGACTGCACGTCTCATTTAGATTTACAAAGACTTGTGCTACAAAGAGAACCCAAAAGCCTTCAGCTGTCAGAAAGCAGAAGTGGGAGTGAGCTGGGTCTGGGAGAAACATGACAATTCTCCTGACCAAGGAAGCCCTTCCCCTGATGGGGCTACAGAAAGGGATGTCTGTAAAGACCATTTGCCGCAGTCAGAATTGGGACCAGCAGACACAATCCCCAACCTTGTGCAAAGGACACATTGAAAGCTACGGGGAACAAGATCCCTGTGAGGAAGGCTGGAAAGGCCCAGTGATGCTGACCACGAAGGCTGTATGAAGAAAAGGGGCATCTTGGTGCAGAGTCAAAAACCTCGAGGAGTCCTTGCCTCTGGAAATTTCCCCCACTGTGCCCCTACCCTGCATGGGTTTTCCGTGTCTTCTTCAGCTGTCTGGATTATTTCCCTGGAACCTTCAAGAAGTTTATGTCAACACAGAGCATACATTTCCAAGGTTCCAGGGTGTGGGTTCTTGGTTGGCTGGTTGAAACGTCCAGGCTAAGAACTGGGGATATGAAGGAAAAGAGAAGGGAAGACCATTATCCTAATTTTAAATTCTGCTACTTTAAAGAGGTACGGCTCAAAGAGTGAGTTCGGACAAAGAAAGTATCTTTGTCCTGAAGTTTAACTAGACAAGTAGTCAAGGGCTGGCCGTCCAGCTTCAGGTTTGATTTGATCATGGAAGTCTCTAGTACACTCTGGGTTCTGTAGACCTGTGTGCTTTTGGCCTAATACACGCACCTCAAGCACATAACAATCAGTGACGAACAGGGTATTTTCCCAGCGGGGTAGGTGAGAACTGCATGGATGTTACTGAGAGGATGCAGCAAGTCTCAGTGTCCCCATCTGTAAAACGGGGACAGTGACCTAACATACAGTGTTGCTGAGGGAATTAGAATACACATAAGGAGTTTAGCAAAGCTCGGCGCATGGGAGGGGATTTAATACTTTAGCGCTCTTCTGATGATGTTGAAAAATGAGATCAACAGATGCAGCAGTGAATAAACTGTCTAGGTGAGAAACTGGGCCCCCAGCTGAAACAAGCCAGGCATGTGGGTGCTTGGCCCTCCTGCTCCATCCCGGCTTCCCCTGCTGGCAGCCCTTACCACATCCGTCACTTCTCCCTTTCTGGATCTCGGCTCAAATGCCACCTCACCATCTTCCCTGAACACCCTGTACACAATAGCACTTCTTACCCTGCTTCATTTTTGTTTATATCATTTATCATTTCCTGACATTATTCACATATTAGTTCCTTTCGTTACTGGCTGTCTTCTTTCTTGAACAGAAGCATCAAGTGGGCAGAAACTGTTTTATGCACTGCTGTACCTCCAGGGCTTACGACCGGCGTCGGCAACGTGTTAGATGCTCAGTGAATCCTGCCGCATTCCAGACAGGGAGCCTTCTCCTTTGGGATAGTTTTCCAAGCTGCCCATGAAGCTGTTCAACAGCTGAACCCCAACTCTGCCTGTTTGCAACTCCCAGAGAATGGCTTAATCTAGGAACCAGAGGATGGGTCTTTCCAGACCGCAGCACCCCTTGGTCCCTCATCTGCGAATAACATGGCTCTGCCTATGTCTTTCCTGCTCTTGTATGGGCACCACTTTCCCTGTGTTCTTGTTAAAATGGATGCATCGAAAAAAAATCACCCGCACAGAATAAGATACCCAGATACACAGCATAAGATATGTAAGAATTAAGTATCCGGCAAAGAGGATCACCAGAAATGACAGATTCCAAGAGAACTGATGTGCTGAATCTTAACAATAATATAACAGAACATCAAACTGAACTTCCGTTAAAGTTCTGGAGAGGGAAATAGCTCTTAAGGAAAGAGGGAAATAACGTATACAAAGGAATAGAAAAAGATCACAAGAAACTAAAAACAGGAACACACCTCATCGTGTGAAAACAGACTTTTGCATGTCAAAAAATAATAACATGAAAAGGCACATTTCATAATAGGAAAAATGCCTGTAGCATACAATGTGTAAATAAGTTATAGGAGAAGCTCATACCAATAAAAAAAAATGAACAGTAAGAGGATCTCAGTAAGAGGGGAGGGTATACAAATCGGAAACTCATTCAGAATGAAATAAAACTGGTGAACACAAAGATAGAAGAATGGTCTGCTTCAGTAATCAAAAAATACAAGTCCAATAATTTGATATTATTGAAAAACAGTGACACGCAATTCTTGAGAGTCCATAATGAAATGTAACTCGCAGGTTGGTGGCAGGAGTGTAAAATGGTATGGTGGCTTTCAAAGGTAACTTGGTAATACGTACTACGAGTCATAACACTGTTCGTATCCTTTATTGTAGCAATCATTGAAATTAATATCAAAGATAAACCCCCAAATATATGTTTTTAAAAAGCAAATGCATTGTTTCCCTGGGGCTGGAGGTGGGGATGAGGATTGATTATAAGCAGGCAAGAAGGACCCTCTTGAGGTGATAGAAATGTAGAACGGGAGGTTGGTGGTGGTTATATAATTTGGTAAACTTGCTATAAATGATTGCATTGTACATAGAAAATGAGTAAGTTTTATGGCTTGTAAATTACAGCTTCATAAAGTTCTTGGGAATATATGTATAAATATTTTCACTGCAGCATTTTTACTAGGTGTGAAAAAACCCGCAAATATCCCAAAGGAAAAAAGTGGTTACTAACGTACGGTCCACGAACACTCTGGTACCAAACAAACACATGAACAAAAACAACAGGACCAGTCACCGGCCGTGTCCCAAACAGGCAGTCCTTTCTTGTGCACCACTGTGTTTTCACACACACTGTTCCCTTCTCTCAGACCCCCCGCCCCAGCTTCTCTCAGACCCCCCGCCCCAGCTTCTCTCAGACCCCCTGGCCCAGCTTCTCTCAGACCCCCCGCCTCAGCTGTCCCACGCGGCCACTCGGTCTTTACAATGTCGTTCAACATCAGATCCACAAGTGACACTTTCCGCAGCGGCTCAAGGAGAAGGGGTCTCTTCCCTTGTCAGCGGCCCTTCCATCCCACCACCACGCTTCCAGGTGATTTTAGCCCAAATGTTTGCCTCCCTTATGCAGGCAGCACGATGGGTCTCCTACTCATCTTTGTATTTTTTGGTACTTAATGGAATCCTTGTGTGGCCCACATCACAATGGTTATGAATAATCAGGCGTTTGGAGGGAGGCCTTGCTGTGTGTGTGTGTGTGTGTGTGTGTGTGTGTGTGTGTGTGTAGGCTGTTAAATGATGTTTTCAGGAAGTGTTTTGGGACTTTCATAAGTGAAGGAAATCGTCAACATTTTGTGAAGCCCCCAAGAAAAAGCAACTCTTTAACAACACAGATGAGGGGCGCCTGGGTGGATCAGCCGATTGAGCGTCCTGAGCATTCGGCTCAGGTCTTGATCTCCTGGTTCGTGAGTTCAAGCCCCATGTTGGGCTCTGAGCTGACAGCTCGGAGCCTGAACCCCGCTTCGGATCCTGGGTCTCCCCTCTCTCCCTGTCTCTCCCCTTCTCCCACTGTCTCTCCCTCTCTCTCAAAAATAAATAAACATTAAAAAAAAATTAAAAGAAAAACAACACAGTTGATAAAGGGTAAGATTTGAACACAAGTATCAGCAGAGACTAGGGCACAGACTGGTTCTAAGAAGAGCCTGCAACCTAGCAGAGGGCAGCAGGAATGCATGGAGGGGGACCGAAAGCTGATACCAGAATCCCACTGTTCACTACTCATCATCCTTATTTATATAAACAATACCCATGTATACACCACAGCAGGAATCATGTCCGGTCCTCTCTCTCTTTTTTTTTTGGACAAAGAAAATGCACTTTTATATTCTGATTTAAAAGTGTGCATCTGGACAGCTCAATTACAAGTACCAATAGGAACACCATTTCTCCTTTAAAAAAAATTAATTCCAGTATAGTTAACAGATAGTGTTCTGTTAGTTTCAGGTGGTTCAGCATTTCTATACATTACTCAGGGCTCCTCATGGTAAGTGTGTTCTGACTCCCTTTCACCCATCCCCCTACCTACCTCCCCTCTGGTAACCATCTGTTTGTTCTCCATAAGTAAGAGTCTGTTTTTGGGTTTGTCTCTTGTTTTCTCCTTTGTTCATTTGTTGTGCTCGCTTCGGCAGCACATATCCTTTGTTCATTTGTTTTGTTTCTTAAGTTCCACATATGAGTGAAATCATATGGTATTTGTCTTTATCTGACTCATTTCACCTAGCATTATACTCTAGATCCATCTATGCTGTTGCAAATGACAAGATTTCATTCTTTTTATGGCTGAACAATATTCCAGTGTGTGTGTGTATGTGTGTGCGTGTATGTATACATACTTTCTTTATCCATTCATCTGTTGATAGACACTTGGGCTGCTTCCATATCTTGGCTATTGTAAATAATGCTGCAATAAACATAGGGTTGTGTTTATCTGTTTGAGTTCATTTTTTCGTATTCTTTGGGTAAACACCCAGTAGTGCGATTACTGGATTGTAGGTAGTTCTATTTTCCACAGTGGCTGCACCAGTTTGCATTCCCAGTCTGGTTCTCTTTTTATAGTATTTAGTCAGGGGTCGTAAGCTCAGTCTTTGCTGTTGTCATGAAGTTCTGATTAGAAAACTTCACAGGAACTTCACAGGGGCCAGATAACTAAATACTTCAGTGAAGCTTCTCATGTTGCTAGAAAGCAAACATTAAGCTTGGTAACAAGGGGTCATTACAGAGGTTTGTTTTAAGGAGGCTTGTTTCTGTCTGGAACTGTGAGCTACGCTTGTCATATAGCAGGCTCTTGTCTGCTGGCTGACTGATCGACCTACTCTCCTCTCCTTTATCCCTCTGGATGACAGCAGGAACCTCTCTTAGTTTCTGGCCTGTACATTATTTTGATTCTCCTACTTCCTGTCTGCTTCCTTTATATGATTCATTTTCCTCCTCTCTCTTCCTAATTGTGGGCATGTGGAGTCTCAGTTTCTTGACAGCTTTGACCCCTCACAGACTTCTACCCCACTCTGTGGGGCTGACGGGCTTTCAGGTGCCAAAGAACAACAGAATTGCCGCAACTGTATTTTGGGGCAGAAAGAGAGTGGGCCATCTCCTCGCTCTGCCCCCTCCCACACGTTTTTTACCCCTTTTCCTCCGGGCATCACCATCCAGAGGCAACCTCGGATCCACATTTCCAGGGTAATTTGGACACTTATGCTCTGTCCCTGCACCAGGAATATAGGGGCAGAAAAGCTCACTCCAAAGTTAGAGCATCTGCGAGGGATGAGTTAGGATCCAGCACACCCACGACGTGGGGGAGGCAGGAGGTGGGAAAGGGAGAAAAACAGAATGAAGGCCACCCCCAGGGGCTGCTGTTCCAAACTCTCTCTGCGGGGCCCTCCGCTCCCTCCTAAGGGCTGGAAGGGGGAGGGGGGCTCTACCAGTCAGTGTTCTGACAGCATTTTCCCTACCAGCCCAACGACGACTGCTAACCACACTTTTGAGGAAATGCCAGAGGAAAGCAAGAATGATTAGCTGCGCTGTTCAAGTCTCCTCCTCCTCCGGCTTACTTCCTTAGAAAAATCAGTCAAGGCATTAATGGCCATCTCTGTTTCTAATGAGCTTTATTCTAATTAGACTCACACGCTGTGATTTCAGTTGGAAAAAAGGCCTCGTTTGTAAAGAGCAGTAGGAGTGTGACAGCGTCTGTCTCTCTGACCACACACAGGAATGACCCTCAGGATAACAGCAGCAGTCACAGCCACCGCAGTATGTGAGGCTCTTCACTTCCAAGGGAGAGCGAGTATTAACTAAATGGCTTTAAAACCCCCACCAAGCGTTTGTGATACACGAATCCTCATTCTACGAACAAAAAAGGAAGGTGTTCTTAGGCACGTATTTCGCAAGCTCTTTCTGACATTGGCACTTGGATGACTTCCGCGAGGCCCCCTTCCCTTGCGGAGGTGAGTGGGAGTGAGGATAGGGCGGGAGGGTCCTAGCTCTAGGCCATTTTGAATGATGTCCTACAGCAGGAGTTTGGTAAGTTTCTCTGTTAAGGGCCAAAGAGTACATGTTTTAGGCTCTGCATTCCATACGGTCTCTGTTTCATCTCAGCCTTACTGTTGTGAGCACGAAGGCAGCCATACATAAAAGTAGAAGAATGAGCATGGCTGTGTTCCAATAAAACTTTATTTGTGGACACTAAAATTACAATTCCATATAATTTCTCACATGTCAGAAAATATATCCTGCTTTTTGCTTTTGTCAACCACGGAAACATGTAAAAAACATTTTTGTTTGGTGAACTGGATTTGGCCCATGGGCTATATACTTTGCCTACTCCTATTCCAGAGAATAGAGTTACCATCAGTGGCTAACACTGTCAAGGGTTTGGCCTTCCTCCTAGAAGCTCAAGCAACAGAGAGAATGTCCATCTTGAGAGAAATGAGGTATTTCTCTCAAGATGGAGCCAGAGTTCTCTTCTAAAATGTCATTTTACAAAATTGTTCTTATGTTACAAACAAGAAAGCCATCAATCAAAATAAAAGTTTTGCTACCATCTATCTTCCTAATAAATTGGAGACTTTCCAAATTTCATTTAAATTTCTGTCCATATGTTATTTTTATAGTTTCAATCCAATGACAGACTCATTTTTTTTTTCATTTGATGTTATCTTACAAATTTTTCCCTTGTTTTAACTGATTTCTTCTAATGATAAATAGATGTAACAAGTATTTGTGGAATTCTTTGTGGAAGATTTCTAGGCCATTTGATGGACTTAATTCAAAGGGATGTCTTAGTCTACTCTCAGGTGTAAGAGTTAAGAATTTTTTTAATGTTTATTTATTTTGAGAGAGAGAGAGAGAGAGAGAGTGAGTGGGGGAAGTGCAGAGAGAGAGTGAGACACAGAATCTGAAGCAGGCTCCAGGTTCTGAGCTGTCAACACAGAGCCCGATGCAGAGCTTGAACTCATGGACCATGAGATAATGACCTGAGCCAAAGTTGTAAGCTCAACCCACTAGGCCACCAAGGTTCCCATGTAAGAGTTAAGATTTAAATACCACCCCCTTACCTCCAGGCTAGGACAACCTACTTGGTAGATTGAGGCTCTTGGGTCCCCTCTAAGGTTACTTCTAGGATATGAAGACTCATGGCTTCTCTAAGGCTCACTTCCTTCAGGACAATGGCTTTAGCAAGTGTGGGATTTCAATCCATCTGCCTCTTGACAAAGATGTGTCTTCCAGACAAACTCTTTAGAGCTCCTTGTTTAGAACTAATTGCTTACACCCCAGAATGTACATCGAACATGGCTGGAGATTTGGGGAGACTAACACCTACTTCCTTTCCTTACAGCTTTTAACTGAGAATAGTCACAAGGAGTCAGATAGGAATTAGCTCTCTTCCTGGGTTAGGGGAACCCAGCTGACTCTTCTCATCATCAACCCCAGGCCACTGTCCCACCCCTGAGGCCCTATGGATGGTGATGGTGACTGACCCAGTCAATCACAGATGGAGAGAGTGGAGGAGGTTTGACCCTGTTACTGCTCACAAGCTAGCAGATTTTAGAGGGCAGAGTGTGAAAGGTGGGTTCCTTTCCTTCCTCTCTACAGAGAGGAGCGACCTTATTTGTTAGATCAGTGCTCACCACCCTTTCCCTTCTCTTTGCTTTCAGAATAGGAAGCACATGCATCTGGCCAGGAAGGGAACCATGGCTACGGGAGGTCCCTGCTTATAAAAGGCAAAGAAGAGTGGATTAGCCAGATATGAGTGGGAGAAGGCCCAGGGGCCAATGAGGAGTGGGTGTCCTGGGCCCAGGGATGGGGAGAACATGTCCGTGTGGCTTCCCTCCTCCTTCAGGACATGGCTATGGTGGCCAAGCTGTACCCTGAAGGAGAAGGAAAAGCAGGGTCCATGGGACTTCATTATGGATCCTGAGGGTCCCACTGGCCTGATGAACCGAACACATTTCCTGGGAATGAGCCCTTTGCAAGGATGACCAACTGAGGGAGGCCCAGGGGACACATGACACACTGGGGCAAGCAGAACTGACTGGATTTGTGGGGACTATTTAGCCTAATGGAAAGCTCTGATTAAGTATTGTCACACATTTGGCCAACTGGCCAATAAGGAAAACCATGAACAGAAGTCAACTGCATCTCTGGTCATGACTATCAGAATCCTATGAAATAGTGATGTCAACTGCAATCCAAACCAGGAGCATTTCAGGTGACTTAGAGCATTCTCGGTGCCTGGATCTTAGTGCTTCTTGAAGCTTTTCTTCCACCGGGATGCAGTGGAAGGTGTGAGCAAGGCCAGTGACCATATGTAATCAGACTTTTTCCCACCACATGTTTTGTCATATATTCCTGTTTCTGTAGACTTCTGCTCATTTTGAGAAGTTTAAAGGATACATAAAAGTAGAAAGAATGTAACAAACACTGTACTTCTATCATGTGGACATAAGAAGCAGTGATATTTTGTGACATTCACTTCTGGCTCCTACCCTGGATGGAAGTGTAGTACATCCTGGGGACCCCAGCCCCAGGCTCCTTCCCTATTCCCAGGGGCACCTGGGGTCAAGGAAGTAGTATGTGTCCTTCCAGCCCATTTCTGATACACTAGTGTTCTTATCATATTCCAACTATATCAAATAAACTATACTTTATATGTATATTTAAATATATAACAGCTATAAAATATATCATGTAATTGATATGTACATGCCAGTTATAAATATATCACATAAAAATATACCATACTAATGTGTGCATATACATCGTGTGTGTGTGTGTGTGTGTGTGTGTATCAGCACATGGTATATAGGTGGTGCTTCATAAATAGTTGCTCAATGTCCATCTATAAACAACATTTGGTATTTTTACATTTTTTTGGTTAAAGTTTATTTATTTTTGAAAGAGAGAGAGAGAGAGCACGCAGGGGAGGGGCAGAGAGAGAGAAGGATACGGAGAATGCCAACCAGGTTCCGGGGTGTCAGCACAGAGCCTGATGCGGGGCTCAAACCCACGAATCACGGTATCATGACCTGAGATGCAATCAAGAGTCAGATGCTTAATTGACTGAGCTACCCAGGTGCTTTTATTTTTATATTTTTTAATTGGCATCATATCATACCTCTTTCATTATTCTGCATATTCTTCTTTCACCTAATAATATGGTTTCAGATCTATAAAGTACATATAACCTGATTCATTTCTTTTGACCTGCTGTGATATATTACACTGAAGATTCCTACAGTTCCATCTATTCATTCCTCTAGAGGTGGACACTTAGGCTGCTTCCAGTTCATTCATTCTTTCTTTTTGCTTTTGAACCCAGAATGCTGCAGTGAACTTTACTGTACAGATGTAAAACTAACTTCAAGGGTACAGACCCAGAGGTTTAATTGATGGTTTTTATTGGTTTGTATTAATTGTACTTCTTTATATACTCCAGCTACAGATCCTTTTGATGTTTTAAGTGTTACAATTATATTTCAGAGGCGCCTGGGTGGCTCAGTC
The DNA here is from genome assembly GCF_008692635.1 of Crocuta crocuta. NCBI lineage: Eukaryota > Metazoa > Chordata > Mammalia > Carnivora > Hyaenidae > Crocuta > Crocuta crocuta. Next base: position 10,119,383 of record NW_027529934.1, on the reverse strand, counting down.
ATTTGAATGTCTGACTCTTGGTTTCGGCTCAGGTCATGATCTCATGGTTTGTGGGATCGAGCCCCACAGTGGGCTCTGCACTGACAGCATGAAGCCTGCTTGGGACACTCTCTCTCTCTCTCTCTCAAAGTAAATAAATAAAATTTTAAAGCAAATATACTCCAAACTAGTTGACTATAAGGTCTAGATTTGGGGATTATGAGGCTCATTCACAAGGGGGACACTGATCCATGACAGTCACCTGGCTCCTTGTGCCTATTTTCAGTTTGTTAAGAACCCAGCATGGAGGCAGGATATGATTAAATCTCTCCAGATCTCCAACAACTAATTTTGGGAATATGAGTTGAAAGAATTTTGGTACTCCTCTTTTGAATCTGTTTAGGAAAATGGGATTAAATGAGGGCAATCTAGAATTGTCTGCTCCAAGAATGCTTTCTCTGGGAATGAAACAGAATATGTTTCCACTCAACAGAACTTCAAAGAGAGGAATAAATATCCATAAATGACAAGAGTATCTCAGAATACAACTTTCAAGAAATGTACAGAACATAATACACTTCATAATTCTTCCCCAAATGATATAAATGGACATGTGTCATTCTTTGTTCATAATACTAGTGGGACTTTTAAAGAGTTGGGGATAATCTAAAGTTCCTCATAACTTGAAATTTTATGTTTCTAGAATAGAGGTTCCCTAAAGGCAAGAACCCAACTTTTAAATTATGTACCTCCTAATGGCCCCTGGCCCATTTCTGGATTCAGAGAACACATTCCAGATACGCTCATTAAATGAATCAAAAGAAGCCAATTTTATCATTTCCATGAGTTCTGGGGAGGCCCCCTTTCCTAACTTCTTGTTGTTTTTGTTGCTCTCACAAGCATTTCGAGGCAAGTAATATTATTTGCAAAAGCAGGTTTTTAAAAAATCTCTAAGAGTTAAAAAAGAATGAACCTTCCAAACATGATAAATATATATATAGGGACCCAGCTGTACCCAGGCCACTGACTCACTGACTCATTCTGTCATCACAGCTCAGAAGCTAGTACGGGGCTATTTAATGGCTCTAAAAATGTTCACATGAATTGAATTCCTTAACACGTACATACCACACAGGAGGGAGGCTGGTTGGTGCCCTGGAAAGTGCACGAATGCTCTACCTGTACGGAGAGACATCTCTACCACAGTCAGGCACTTCTGCTCAAGTAAGATTCAAGCTGTTAAGTTCATTTTTAGTTTCAGGTTTAGCCCCCTCAACACCCCCCTCAGCTTCAACAAATGGCCTTGATGATGAGGACACAAACAGCTTCAACCAATTACAGAGCACCTTTCAAACTCTCCGCTAGAGACTCTTTGGTGAATGATCTTTAATTTCCCAGACACGTTGGTATTGTTATGCAAATGTGTTCAGTGGTGAACCAGAGGATCAGAAAGGTTAAACAATTAGCCTGGGGTCACACAGCTAAGACTAGAGGTGGCCCTCACATCTGGCCCAGGTTGGAAGCACAGGCTCTTTCTTTTCCTTGGTGCAGCTTCATTCCTTGACCTCTCTCAGTCCAGATCTTCGCATTGTACCTGCTATCTACCTGCTGTGCTGTTCTTTGTTAAGAGCACATCCTATATTGCTGAGCCCTCAACTGGAGGAGTCAGCCTGACCACACCTCCTTCCTTTGTATGCTTTCACTTCTGCTAAGCCCAGTGGTCTTATTTGTGCCTTTCCCTCATTCAACAAGTTTATTAAGTATCTGTTCACAAAAAAAGCAGTAGTCATAGAGGCTGGCACCTTCTCTATCTCGAGCAAGCACTCTGTAGGACTAAGGCAATGCCCATGGCTGCCAAACACAATGAGTGGAAAGGCCATGGAGAGGAAGGGAAGCAGCCCAGGAAGAGGAGAAACTGGGCACAAGGGAATGACACACACCTACATCACTGTCTTTCTGTTCTGAGTGGCACCTCGGGCTGCCTTCCCTTGCCTAAGTACCGCACCCACAGCAAAATGACACCATGCACTGATTGCGCCTCACATTGCCGTGGGGTTCAGCGCACCGCTGTCCACGCTTCAATCATTAAATGGAGTGGTTCTTATTTGCATTCATGTGCTGTTCTTGAATCTGCACTCTTCTGTGCTGTTCTCTAAAGAGCCAGGCTGACAGTACCTCAAGAACTCTCTAAAAATCAAGCCCTCTGGAGAAAGAAAGTGAGCAGAGACTGCATGTGTTGCACGTCTTTCAGGCCTGTCGCCTCCTTTCTCTTCCTTGGCTGCACCATCTATTACTCCCAGCTACCCGGGAATGCTACGATCGGAACCCAGAGCGTGCACACTCTGCCATGATTCCTACATCACCGTTATCGTCACGACTCTTCAGTACTGAGAAAAACAAAACAGGACTGAGTCACATCCTTACCCTTGTAATTAGAGCTTTAATTTGGCTGATGTATGAGGAAAGGCACACACGGCAGAGACAGAAAGCAAGGCAGGGGGATGAAGGGTAAGGAAACACAAGGAGGGGTCTGGTTAGTAGCCAAGGGAAGGCCACCCTGCGCTTCCCATGAAGCAAGAACTTGTTTAATGAAATGACATCGGCAGCCCAGCCCACTTCCAAAGTATGCACACCAGCAAGGGCCTCACCCCGCCAGTGCTGAGGATTGTTGAGGGTCTCGGTTGTTATTAAAAGTGAAAGCGAGAAGGGGGGTACACCCAATGATCCTCTGCACACACGGGCAGGCTGGGTCACATTCCTGAGGACTTGATACAATAGTTCCATGTTTCTCAACACTAGTGGGCACTGAGGAGGCCTTCAAACGCACCACCAAAGAGTAAAACCTGTCATCAACTGTGCCTGCCACGCACTGGGTGTGATTCTATAGCAGCTGTGAAGTTACACAGTCCCCTCCAGTTTGTATATGGAACCAAACATCCGAGTTTGTAATTACAGGCCAGTCACTCTCTTCATGGAGTGCAAAGGAAACACCTTCTGATGAAGACATGGTTCAGACTGAGCTGCTGTAATATGAAGAGGAGGAGCCTTTGAAATTAATTGATAAACGCAGACACGCTCTTTCTTAGCAGCTGGGTTAGTTCTGGGGCCGAGGGAATCAGGCCACTTTAAGGAATGCAAACAGTTTCTAAGTGTAAATGCCTTTTTAATAAAAGACGTACAGGTCTACAGATGAACAAACGTCTTTTAAAATCAGCTGATTTTAAATCCAAAACTGCCCTTTCTCAGACATTTCCCTACAATGCTACAGTGGATAGTTCCGGTCAACAACGACAGTCTCAAGATCAGGCGGGAGTGAGATGATACAGTAGGTATGCTGGTGGATCGGTCTCAGGGGTGAAGCACTTTCAGCTACTTCTGAGAAGAAGGAAAGGGAAGTAAGAAAAAAAAGGAGAATGGGTTTGCATGGAGTTATCTGCACTCAGTTTTCTAATTTTTAAACTAAAAATTTTTTAAAAATATTTATTTTGAGAGACAGAGAAACAGAGTATGAGCAGGGGAGGGGCAGAGAGAGAGGGAGACACAGTATCTGAAGCATGCTCCAGGGTCTGAGCTGTCCACCCAGAGCCTGACACGGGGCTCGAACTCACGAACTGTGAGATCATGACCTGAGCCGAAGCTGGATGCTCAACCAACTGAGCGACCCAAGCGCCCAAGTTTTCTAAGCTTTCAAACCAGACATCTATACGGATCATTGCTGATAAGGTTCAGGGTGCAAATGGGCCCTGGATCTGAGGGAAGCACATCAATGAAATGCATCATAAAGAAATCCACAGGTTCCTGGCCTGGGGCCCCGAGACAGGCTCCAGGGAACTCCACAACGCAGACATTTGACTTAAGAAATTACTGTATATGATATTACGCGCATGAAAAAAAAAGATGTTTGTTCATTTTGAAAGAGAGAGAGGAGAGACAGAGAGAATGTGTGTGTCTGTGTGTGTGTGTGTGAGCAGGGGACAGGCAAAGAGAGAATCCCAAGCAGGCTCCGTGCTGCCAGCCCAGAACCCAACATGGGGCTCAATCTCACCAGCCGTGAGACCATGACCTGATCCGAAATCAAGAGTCTGATGCTTAACTGACTGAGCCACCCAGGCACCACTGATGTGCATTTTTATAGGGAGAATCTTTATAACTTTTACAAGATTCTGAGAAGATGCTCACCACCAACAAACCTTACAGTTTTGCTTAAGAAGAACTAACCAGATGCAAATGGCACTGTACTGCGGTATTCTTTATTTAATATAAAGGTGTTAGGGCGCCTGGGTGGCTCAGCTGGTTGGCATCCAACTTCAGCCTAGAGAAGACACTATAATTGCAGATACTTAAAAACATGTATTTACTCGTTTTGCTTCTAACAATGAAACTCAACTGTATAGGAGAAAGCATATCTTAAAATCTGATGTGATCTGTATTTGGTAGTGTATTCAGAATCTCTTCCTTGGGCCAACTTTTAATAATCTAGATACCTTCTTTCTCCTCTAAATACAGTGAAAAACTAGAATTTGAAATCATTACCTTGCTCTGCAGTACACTGTCATTTTCTCTGAGCTGCAAAATTAGACAAATGTCTCCACTTCGCATAAGGTTCGGGAGTCTGTGAACTATCAGGCAAAACAACTACAGACTCCAATGGAATTACGGTTAGACATCCGAGTAAAAAATAATGAGGTAAAAATAAATGAGGTGCCCCTGTTGTTTCTTAGGATTTTTACTCTCCAAAAAGGAAATGCAAACGTAAATCAATCAAACAGAGCTCTTAGGAACTCTCCCTGCTCTCTGACAGAAGCTCTCCCTTGGTCATCTCCAGATGTAGCTCAGCACCCTGGGCTCCGACACACCAGTGCAACTAAAATGGTACCAAGTGTCCCTGAAGCTGGCCTGATTGCCTGGTTAACAGACCTCAAGTTTTAATAATAGACCCAACACACACCTGTGTCCAGTGCAGGAGGACCTGGCTCACAGTGACAACTGTGTGCCGACGGCAGAGAGCCCGATGCAGGTTCAACTTGAACGCAAGGCACCATGAGGTCATGACCCAAGTTCAAGTTGGACGCTTAACCAACTGAGCCACGCAGGTGTCCCAGGTTAGGTTTTTTAAGTGCATTTTTGCTACTTGCTTTTCTTTGCCACCACTACTTAGAAAATGCTAGTCCAGCTGTGGTGCAGAGGTAAATTGCACCTTGGCACCATGATCATCTCTGAATAAGAGCGGTCCAAATTTAAGTTTCATTTATTTTATAATAAATATTATACCACCTAACAGTCCTAGTTTATTTTTCTTAAGTTTATTCATTGCTTTTAAGAGAGAGAGAGAAAAAGCATGAGTGGAGAAGGGGCAGAGAGAAAGGAGACAGTGAGAATCCCAAGTAGGCTCTGCACCACCAGAGTAGGCCCCGATGTGGGGCTCGAACTCATGAACCACAAGATCACACCTGGAGCCTATGCTGGAGGCTCAACCAACTGGGCCATCGTGATACCCCCCTAGTTTCTTTATTCTAACGGTACTTTTATGTCTATCTTGAGAGACAGAGCAGAGATTTGTTTTGGTGTCAAGAGTTTAAGGGTAAATTGAAACCACATCCTACAAACATTCAATAAATACAAAAGAAGAATCAAGGAAGGGCAGGTTTAAATTTCCCCACATTCAGTCAATTTTGCTTCTTATCAGTTTAAGGAAGGAAAAGCAATTCCTGGACATTTTGAGAGAGATTAAATCTCAAAACTCAAGCCCTCTTAGAATGACTCCAATCTTCAGGATAAAGCTCTGAGTTTCTTTTTTTTTTTTTTAAATCAACCCTATAAAATCTACAGAAGAGATCTGAGTTGCATGTATAGTTAGTTGTCCCCAAGCTAACGTGGACCAAAAAAATATTTAGCAATGGTGAAAAATAAGAAGAATAATTTGTAAGAACCCATGTTCCAAACTGGGCTATATAAAATATGGTGAGGATTATATTAAGCCAAATGCATATATTAAGGAGGAACATTTTAATTTTGAAGGCTCAATGGTTAAATAGTACATGGAATAGAATGTTCACAATATTCAGAAGGATGAATTTTAGATAAGAGGGAAGAAACAGGAAAGCTTGGTTCAGAGCAGACAAAAAATTCCACTAGACATCTAGAACTAGGTGCATGTCACAGATTATATAACAGCTTCTTCTTCAAATATAAATGTATTTTATAGTGAGAATACTATTTGAGTCTACAGATGCTCCTTTGCCCAGGGAAGTCTCTACCCAACAAATGATCAAGTTCTACACTTTGCTTTTGCTGTGTTAGACACATCATTACCCTGGATACAAAAGGAAAAAGGGAAATTGGATTTCAGATGGGAACAATGAATTCCAGTTGTGAGTACAAGGAGGTAGAGTTTCGATTATGGAAACCCACGAGAAAGGGGTTAGATCATCTTAAATGCCTTGTCAGGGTTTGTAAATTTTGTTTAAAAAGATAACTTACTATTCAGGTTTCAGTTTTTACAGACTAACTCTGACTACTAAGATCTTTTTATTGCCAAAAAGCTAGTGGAGGAAAAAAAATATCCAAACAAACTGAGAAAGAAAAGATCTTCACCATTACAGTGAGAACAAAATATTTATTTTATGCTTTTCTTTACTAAAACAAATGTTATTGACATGTTGAAAAGCTTTTGAACCAATGCATGAAACTTGGTAATTACTCCTAGATGAAGTTTTCAATCTAAAAAGTCATATGTGAGCCAGGATTTCACTAAAAATAAAAAAAAATTACATGCAAATGAGTATACATAGCCAAGTAATACTATGCATTAAAGTACCATTTTAATTCATACCCATCTCTATCTTTCACACTGGTAACAGATGATGGTCTTTTAATGGGGCATTAGAAGATTATACAATTATTCTTTATGGAGGTCTATTTCAGAACGGGGTCTGCTGCTGAAGCACTGATGAATTTAAGCCCTTCTTCATTATTTTCCATTGAGTGATATGCATCATAACTTAGGAATTTGTGAACAAATGCTCAGGTTAAAGGGCCACAAAATGTAAAAAATAAAAATTAAAACGGAAAAAATTCAAAGGCAAAACCGGCCATGATACCTTAACCACAGCTGTGCTCTGTGCTGAGTTTAGGATTGTACTCTTCTTCGGAACAAGGTTTTCAAATGACAATACTCAGGTTTATAACTTTAGTATTTAAAACTCACCCCCTGCAGTGATGAATTTAAATTCTACAAGTATGTAAGTAAGCCTTTAATTGCTACCATATTCCATTCTTCATTCAGTTGATTAGCATATGGCACTCTGAAATCCTAAGTATGGGCTCAATTTCCACACAGATCTTCCTGTCATTGTAAAATCCATACACTCCTAGAGAAGTAACTTGGAGTCTGTGCTTTGGATCAGGCACATGTGGGCTGGAATTCCAACTTGACCACTAGGAGCCTTGCAAACCTGGGTAAGTTATTCAAGTATTCTGAGCCTTAGTTAGCTTGTCTGTAAAATGCAGATAAAACCTGTCTCAGAGCCACTTCCCTGAGGTCAGTATGGACTGTAACAGGTATGCGATGTTTCTAAGAGAACTCAGAGCAGTGTCAGGCGTATGGTAGATACTCCGGAAGTTTTGGCAGGTGCTAAGGACCTTCTTACCTGCAGTCTGAAGTAAGAGCGGGGCGTCAGGCGCAGACAATGTGCAGTGAGAGCAGTGTCCTGTCTCTGCGCAAAGGCTCTTAGTATTACTGCTACACACTTGAATTAATTAATGGTCAACAAGCTGAGGATTTTGGAAGTTCTAGTATATGTTAAACATTCTCACAGTCACACTGTGTGTGTGTGTGGGTGTGGGGGTGCTTTCGTTTTAACTCTCTACCCAGACTCTTACAGGAACAGCTTTGCAACACAAAAACCAGAGCATTATTACCTTAACTCCTGAGGCAGTTAGCACATTTCCCTTGAAACAGGAATTTATTTTTACTTCTTACCTTTTCAATTTTTTCATCCAGCATTCTGAAGAATTCTTGTTGGCTTTCAGAGATGTGCATGCTAAAAAAACAGAGAGTAGTTAAGTGCATATTTCAATGTTTTCTGAAACCCAGATCCCTCGAATGAAAAACGCTGGGTCCCTAGACTTTGAGGCAGACATTTATTTATTGCTGACTTTTCCACTGAGATAGTCTGAGGTCATATTAAGGAGAAATGCCATTACAATAATCCTCTAAGTGTGTTGCATAATAGTCTACCAGTTCCTATGATTTAAGGAATAGAATTTCTTTTCAATGTACACACGTTATTTATAGTGATGTTACTGGGAGGTGCGTGCCAAATGATTTCTTCAGATACACATTTGTGATTAAAAAAAAAAAAAGCATAGCCAAGCAGTTCATGGCATATTTCACACTTGTGTGTGACTGGAAAAGAAAATATATACAAGTTATTATGGTGAAAATGTGTATTTTATAAAGACTGTCATCACCAGCATGGTATTCAGCTGAGCGTAGAGGTGTGGGCTGGCGGCAAATAGGCGAAAGAACTTGACATTGCCCCCGAACGCTTTGCGCAGTCGTGATGGCCAATGCACCTTTTTGGAAGTGAAATTCTATTGGGATGTGGGAGTGAGTCAGGAAGCATATCTGAATAGCACCTGCCCTGTGTGTTTGCTTGTCTGATGTTATTTAACAGCGTACTTAGAAGACACAGTTGCTGGGGACAAAACAGAAGGTAAGGAGAGCAGAGAAGAATCACAGATGGGAAGTGCATGGGGGAGGAAAATGCTTTGGACACAACACGGTCTTAATGACAGCAACTAGGTGTAGGTGGTCCAAGCAGGGTCAGGGCTGGGCTGAGACACATCATACAGCGCTTCTTTCGCTGTGAGTCCTTACTGGTTGCAGTGGCTGGGGCTGGGGGGAGGGGAGGCTCTGGAATAGCTCCTTCCCTTCAAGTCTGTGTAGGTGACAGCGCACCTGACATACCCCTTAGCATTATGCCTCATTCTTTAGGGGCCACAGAGAATGGCACAAGGGACCCCATACCCTTCAGGCCTCAAGGACAGATAATGGGGCTTGAAGGTTTTTCCCTGTGTGTAGAAGCAAGATTTAAAATCTGGGGGCACAAGGACATTAGCTCTGATAGAAGAGGAAAATGACAAATTATCTGATACCAGCAATCTACTTTCACTTATATGTCATGTCATTTTTCCTGTCCTTTCTATGATAATTCAGGGGACGTACATGTCCTGTTTCAGAAACAGGGCCTCTCTTGTTGCTGATCAGAAAGGCAGGCCAGAGTCTGGGAGGTTGAGGATATATTAAACAGTCTCCTTTCCTTCTCTGGCTCAGTGGAAGGGCCTTTTTGCATACCTGGGTTTTCTCAGATTCCCCATGGTTTTACTTCTGTAAGTGCCAAAACATTTTTTATTTGAGCCATGTTGGATGCAAACCTTCTAAATTTAACAGAGGATCTATCACAAACATTACTTGACTTTCACTTAATGGCCAGCAGACACTCCCAAGGCCTTAAATCACAATCTCCCTCTGTGATACAGGGACACCCCCTGGAGCCTCCGAGGTGGGGAGGGAGAGCTGGCTCTCCTTAAGCAAAGTGGCCTTAAACTATAGGCTTTTGTTCTCTGCCTGCTTTGAATGGCTCCTCTCATTTCCTGTGGCCAAAGAAGGTATTGGTTCTCTTTCAGTTTTCTTCGCAGCAGCTGCTTCTGCTCCATGCTTAGCACATCCAAGTCCATTAGAGTTGTGTCTAAAGTTAGCACAAACAGGATCCGAGGGAGAGCCTGGGGGGCTTCTTGGGAGCGGCGAACAGGAATATTCTGGCAGTCAGTGTAGCTGCTCAGACACACTCTGGGCATCCTCCCTGTTCCTGGCCAAACTCTCAGCAGATGAGGTTGCTGGACAGCTCTGGGTCCCAGATAAAAAGGCATGAAGACGTATAAATATAGTTATGTCTTAATAGATAACCACGCATACATACGTGTGCATATACACACATATATCTTAATATGGATAACCATATACATATAGATAGATACATATTGGTTTTCCTGGGAGAGTCCAGAAGACTCCCATCATAAAGATGGCATTTTTTAGGAGCTGATGTCCATTGTGGAAACTTTCAGGTAAGAGTTTTTAACATATATTGTTTTGCATATAATGGAAGGGCAATATTTAATCAATGGACTGAGTGGTCCCTATTTCAATTCATGTGATTCGTGACCCCTCACAGAGGCAGTTCAGTTTGTTAGCAGGGGTGAACTGCAGGTCTAAAGTTCCTTGTCTATCAAACCATCAGGCTGGTCTCGAAGTCCCTTCCGGTACTAACATTCTATGATTGTCGCCAACTTCCACTGACTCCTTTATTGCAGTATCACAACATGAACACAGGGATGCTTGGTTAGTGCTCACACATGCATATCAGACTGACAAGAGCCCTGGGATCAGGAATGCAGAGCTCAGGATCCATAACAGGAGCTTGATGTCAAAGGTGAGGCTCTCAAGATGCATATGTAAAAAGTAAGCACAAAGCCTCAGTCGTTCCAGTTTTGTGTAGTTTACCTACCTACTTTCTAACCATTTAAAAAAAAAAAAAAGGCATTCCTTGATTAAAGCTAACTGAACAAAAGCTACTCAGCCCAGAATTAATTAGTCAAGATAGGGTATTTTCAACCCCACCTGAATTCTGACCCAAACAGTAACCTTACTCTGGGGTAGAGGGTCCAATGGCTGAGAAGTAAACTACCACGTTCATTTTCAGCTGTGTCCTTAGAGAAGCAATTCTACCCAAACACAGGCAACTGGCCATCAACCGGTGCATCTCTACCACCATACCCCACTGATACACAAACGCCGCCTGCTCTCTTCATCTAAGAGCATGAGAACATCCCTGCCTGCCTCGATCTCATTTCAAAACCTACCAAGGAGTGTCTCCCAGCAGACTGACTGACTATCTTCCCACCTTGAAATACAGTACGTGGGCTGTGTTAGCCAGAAAAGATGAATGGAAAGGTGACTTATTTATTATCAGATCCTGATGCACCATATGAGCTCTTCCAGATCCATTCTGCTGTCCCTGGAAGTGTGGCAGACACGGCCACACGGAGCCAATGGCACCATCATGTCCTTGTTGTCTGTACGTCACCTTAAATGTGGTGTAACCTGAACGCGTGAGGTTTACTCCGCTGTTCTCTGTGGGTTGGCTTCACAGACAAGCCCTGAAATCCCTTCGACAGAGGCAGAGGCGGCATCTTCCCTCGGATGAAATAAATGATCCCATTTCAACAGACTCCTGCCTGGATAAATACGGACACTCTCTTCTCACGTGGAACTCTATCAACACAACGGCATTAATGCTAGTTTTTACCCTCAAACTGTGCTGTGAGAACCAGTCTGTAGGTAATACCTGGATTCTTAAACTCTTTCTGCTGCACAATTTGGTGACTGTGAATGGTGCGGGAGAAAAAAGCATACTGGACTTTCTGTCTTTCCTCAAGGTATCAGAAAGGGATAATTAGACTGTTTACGATTCCACTTACAAAGTGAGACTCTGATGCCAAGATTAATTAGATCTAAAAATCTTTTATAAAAGCCTGTATGCTGGTACTTGATTTAATTAACAAAACAATTGCAGTAATTCCTATTTCTTCCTAATAAACTCGGCTGCGGAAAGCACAATGCTCTCCTGGAGTACCTCCCTTGCCCCCAGTTGGAGCTGGCAGAGCTCTGGTGAGTTAACCCTGAATCATCAAAGACTCTTCTGTCTGTGATTTCTCAGTTTCACGAGACGAGGGATGGTGACAGTATGGAATCTTAAAGACAAGTAACCAAAGTAGCGAAGAAGGTGGATAAGATGAGCATTCGAGCTGAAAGATATATATATTATGGCTTTCATTTTTAGGGACTTAAAAAAAAGTTTCCAAATAATAAAAGCCCAAGCCACAAAATTATCAGAAGGCAAGGTCCTACCTCCCTAATGACTTCAACTGCAAAAACGAAATGCAATTACTCAGTGGGTTCCTGGCAAATCTTGGCCTGAATACAGTTATTTCTTCACAATCATCATCATCATCGCTCAACTGGATCTCAGCGAAGTGGCTTAATCCTAATCCTCACTTTGGACACACCCTTGCTTGTAGTTCATGCACAGCTACTTTTATTGAGTCAAACGTACTTTTTTAAATAGTATAATAAGCACCCATTAAACCAAAACAAAAAATGAATGTTAGGACCTTGACAACAACCTAGAGCTAATTTACTTCCCACCCATGTGTGTTCCCCCAATTCAAGGGAACCAACGTGCCCTTACTTTCCTTTTACGTAGCGTTATTGCCTCTACGTGTGCTTTAAAAAGCAGATGATTTATTTAATTGTTTTTAACTTTACAAAGAGTGCATCACACTCTCTGTAATCTTTCAGGATTTACTCTTTTCTTCTATTATTACATTGCTTGGTTCCACCAGTGTTGCGTTAATATTTCACTGCATGAAGGCAGTGGGGTTCATTTACCCAATTTCTTGTTAAAGGGCATTTGGGTTGTTTCTTTTCTTTTCTTCCTTTTTTTTTGAAATAAAGTTTATTTTATTTACCAGGGGTGGGGGGGGAGAGGCGGGGGGTGGGGAGTAAGAGAATCCCAAGCAGGCTCACACTGTCACACACAGCCCGACGGGGGGCGGGGGGGGCGCCCCCCCCCAAAAG
>NW_027529934.1:10089151-10106670 GCF_008692635.1 Crocuta crocuta | reverse complement strand
GGGGGGGGTGTGACAGAAACTGTGAGGTTGTGACCTGAGCTGAGGCCAAGAGCCAGAAGCCCAATTGACTGAGCCACTCAGGTGCCCCAAAGGGCATGTGGGTTGTTTCTAACTGTTAAGGCATTCCTAGCAGCATCAGATACTGTGATTGGCACCGGGTCATACATTATTTCATTTATAAATATTTCCAGCCCTGTAAGCGAAGATGATTCTCCTCTATTTTTCTCTGAGAAAACTGAAGCCCGATGACATTAAGTCACTAGCTTGAGATCCCAAAGTCAGTAAGCATGTGCTCTGCATAGTACCTCAGATGAAGGTGTGAAGACCATCTACCTCTATTATTAATAAATCTCCTGTTATCAGGTATGGGATTGTCCTTCCACTTCTGGGGAAAAGAAACTCATTATCTTATTTATGCACTGCATAATAAATAATAGTTTCTTGATCACCTGTGTCAGCAAGGAGGAAAAGTAAAACTTCTTGTGGTCTTCCAGAAAGATGTCGTAGTTGAATTCTAGTAACCCAAGATTCTGATTCATAGTTTAAAACAGACACGCGTGCGCACACACACACACAAACACACGAATAACAGAGGATTTTCTTAATTTTAATGTAAACACACGAGCCAAATTAGTCAATTTCACTGGAAGCTTCAGCACATGTCAGTTTGCAAAGCAGGCTGCTTCAGTGTGTCTAAATTAAATAAGCATTCACACTAAAGGGAAAACGAAATTCTCCTTCATATAGTCTCTGCTTAGAACTCAGAAATATGGGAAACATTTAAAAACAGCATATATTGAATGGCTTCAATGAAAACATGACTTGGTTGTATCAGAGCTACATGTTGTCCCTCCGAGGCAGATAAAATTAGTGTTGATAAAAGTGATTATCGATGAATCGGGCAGGGAAGGTTGTGATTATGGCATAACGTGCACCTAAGGGTTCAAAAATCCGTTTTACCATTCCACTGACATTATAGATGATAAGGGGATTTTAAAATGTCCAGTTTTCTTTGAAAGTAAAAAAATTAAAACCTTGCACTCATCCACCACCCCCTGAAGAGGGCTACATACTATAACACCTCCACAGACACCGAGCCAGCGTACAGTGATTACGAACTAGGTTATTTTTGTCTCGATTTCCTGGGAAGAATCAGACATAACAGAACTTCTCCTGCTTATGGCTTGGGTTTATGGAACTACTATTACATACATGTAATAGATTTATTTTGGGGTCATTCATCTTCACCGATACGTAGAATTCTACAGGTCAACTATGTTGGCCAGCGCACATGTACAAATGTTTCTAGGTACACCAGAGAGGGGGAATTGCTGGTGGGCAAGGGATGCCCAAGTACGATTTTCTTAGAAGTACAAATTGGTTTCCAAAGTAGTTGTACCAGTTTATACTTCCACTGGGGTGAAGTGTGCCTGCTGTTCAACATCCTGGCCCACCATTTGTATTGTCAGACTTCTACATTTTTTGCCCCTCTTGTAATATGAGATGGTATTTTTTTTTCCTAGACGTTAGCTATTCATGTTTCCTCTTCAGTGAAATGGTTGTTCATATCTATAGCTTCTTTTTCTATGAGCTCTCTGGTTTTTACTTATGGATTTATGGAGTTACTTTACATATTCTGGAAACCCAACAATTGTCAATTATACACGCTGTAAATATATTCTATCACTTCCTTCTACTCTCCCAGAGTAAATTTTGATGAAAAGTTCTTCATCTTAATGCAGTCATATTAATTAATCATTTTTCTTAAAAGAACTGCATCCTTTGTGGCTTCTTCAAAATTCTTCCCTACCCCATAGTCATAAAGATATTCCCCTTTATTTTCTTCTAACTGATTTGAAATGTCTGTTCTGTCATTTATTGTGGGTCTTTTTTGGCACTCTCTGCTCTGTTCCATTAGACTGAATCATAGCGTCTCAATCACTGAAGCTTGATAATACGTCTTGATTATCTGGGCAGGCAAAATACTATTAGTTTGAAAAACAATACAAGGAAAAAAGGAAGTAGCACTTACTTTGCTCTGGGTTGATGAACTAATCCTGGAATCTCTTTATTAGTTTTAAGTCTTACGTTTGAACTGGCACTTTTTTCCTGAAAAACACAGAGACATAAAAGACAAGGTAAGAATTGGCAATTAAACAGCAGCATAAACTGTCATCACTGAAATGTTAGATTTGCTTGAGACCCTTCATAGCTAGCTACTTTCCAAGGACAAAAATCCCTGCAAAGATATCACACTGTAAGGTGAAACCGCCAAAGATCTGGAACACTGCCGCGGAAAGGGGAGGGCGTTTTAAAACAGCTGTAACTATTTTTTGAAAATTATGTACCACTCATATGTGATTTTTAGGTGTTCTTAGGAGTTACTAAAAATAGGAAGAGACTCAAAGAACAGAAGATTCTAGCGTCAGAGGGCAGCCATAGTACAATCACAGACACCTTCCACGTGCCTAGGTTAAATGACTTCAGTGCATTTTGTTTATAAAAGACAACGGTAGTTATTGAGACATAAAGTTTGCACAGGGCCCTAGCAGTGACGGGGACAAGAACGTGATTAAAAATAACTAAATCTATTCTACCCATAACAAATATTGAGATTGAATTCAATTGAAAGTAAAATTCACTACTGACCTATATTCAAGAAGCATGTCTTTGGCTTTTAGTCTGATCTGATTTCCTATTCCCAGTATACCAGCCACATAGGAAAGAAACACTCTCACACCTTAAAATGCAAGTATATCCGTAAGCACAATCGTAGTACTGCTCTATATTTATACCATCTCAATAATAGAACTGCTTTATATCTATACAACATTATCTTTACAAAATATTCAGGAAGCTTTATAATTTACTCTCAAAACACACCCCCAAATGAAAGTCACGACTGTCCTAAACCTATTTAACAAGTGCCGGTGTGCGTGCAAGGATCCTGACGCGTAGCAATAATTCAAGACCTAGGCCAGGACAAGGAATAAAGACTCCTGTGGGCTGACCCCCAGTTCTTTCCAGATGCAGAGGGATGTGAGATGACAGATAAAACAGATGATCCCCAAATGAACTCTTTCAAGAGCTCCTCTTTCTCTCAGGATAGCAGAAGCCATTTAATCAGTGAGCCTCTGTGATTTACACACTGGTTTTTTGGCTATTCACCATCAAATGTGAGCTTATCTATACAGCATCAGTATTCCAAAACAGAGAGTACTTTTGTTTGTGATCTTCTAGGAAAAAAAACAATCGTTACGATTCTTTTGCAATCTATCTTATCTTCTTTAGCTCACACTAAACTTGGGAGTATTTTCATAACCTTTTAAAAGGTATAAAATATATAAATAGTCCTTCTGTTGACACAGTCAGGGAACAACAGACGAAATACCTTAGTGTTTACAAAGCAGATGCACCGGCTCCAGGGGGGTGAGGCCGGGCCCTTTACGGAGCTGCGCGTCACATTACTGGTTGCATAAATGAACAAGGTCAACAAATGATGAAAAATAGCTCACATGCACTCTCTCTGGAAGGACCGCAGAGGTAGGTTCCAAATTAGTCATCTTTGTCCCCTTAAACTTCCTGTCTGCTTGGATCAAGCACTGAAAATAGACATATGACGGAGCCTTCTACTTTTTCGCTACTCACATAAGTCCCCAAACGCTGAGCTTAAGTGAGGTAATGTTAAATGCTGCTGAGGCAGGAATGCGGCTCCTAATGCTAAGACGATAGACGATACACAACTGTATTCTGTTTATATTCGACTTATTAAACCGTACCCTTCATAATTACACTGCCTCACCACATCTTCCTTAAAAACACATTGTGTGGTTGCTGGCCAAAGAAGGAAATCCCAACAGAGGTTCAACGGATGGGCAGGGCACTGTGGCCCCGAGCAGCACAAGCCAGCCCTTCGGACACCACGCACAGGTGCGCCCTGCCAGGAAGCGGGAGGGCCCGATCTGAGACAGAGGCGCGGGGAGGCATCTCAGCGACAGATTTCCCAGTGACACAAAAGAAAGAAGAGAGTACATATAATTACACAGACGTTTCTCTGGATGATGTATGTACAATGTATTTGTTTTAATGAATCACCACTCACCAAGATCATAACAACCCAATGATCACTTACTATGAGTCAGGCACTATTATAAGTGATTTCCATATAGTAACTCATTTTAATATTCACAACTATTTACACGACTCATTTAATATTCACAACTATTTACATATATATATTTACATTTTAATATACACAACTATTTTTATGTCCCCAATCTATTTCTGAGATAGGTACCATTTTTAACTTTTTTATATTTTATATTTTTATATTTAAAAATATTTTATATTTTTAAAGTTTATGGATTTATTTTGAGAGAAACAGAGACAGCGTGAGTGGAGAAAGGGCAGAGTGAGAGGGAGAGAGAGAATCTCAAGCAGGCTCCATGCTGCCAGCACAGAGCCCAACATGGGGCTCGAATTCACAAAACAATGAGATCATGAACCTGAGCAGAAACCAAGAGTCAGACGCTTAACCAACTGAGCCACCCAGGTGCCCTGAAAGGTACCATTTTTATTCCCATTGTATAGATGAGACAGCTAAGGCATTGAGAGATGAAGCACTTATCTGAGATCACACAAGTAAGAAGTGATAGCGTTGGGATTTCAACCCAAGAAGGGCCCCCTGAGTCCATGCTATCAGCCACGAGGCCAGCAGTTCTCAAACCATTTTAGTATCAAGCACCCTTTGCCCATATTTTCCAAATTCTGACATATTTCATTATATAAGATGAAAAAAGAAATCACATTTTTAAAAATCACCATCAATCTCATCAGGAAACTCTTGACAGGAGCTGTCAGAATCCTGACAGAAATCTGTCAGGAGATCCTGACAGAAGCTCATGGTGATATAAAATTTTCCAAAAATTCTAATTTTGGTTTAACATTTGAATTTTATGACTGACAACACATCCCGCCAATTGTTTTCTCTGAAGTGACATGTTCTCTTCATTTGTTCTTGAGACAGTGTTTGCCAAATACTCAAGTCTGAATATCCATAATTTGTCTGCCAGGCATTTTTTTTCTAAAGGAGAGATGGTGCTCCTTAAAAACAATTGCTAGTTTAGCCTGCAACGCAGTCAACAGTAGAAGTACTGTTTCTTGAGATAAGCCTCTTACCTGGGTGTGCAGAAAAAATGCTTAATGTATCCCTACTTCCCATTTCATCCCATAGACGATTATAAAGCAATGCATAGGTGCGCCTGGGTGGCTCAGTCGAGTAAGCATCAGACTTTGGCTCAGGTCGTGATCTCGTGATTCGTGAGTTCGAACCCCACATCAGGCTCTGGGCTGACAGCTCAGAGCTAGGAGCCTGCTTTGGATTCTGTATCTTCTCTCTCTGTCCCTCCCCCGCTCGCACTCTGTGTCTCTCTCATTCTCTCTCTCAAAAATAAACAAACATTAAAAATAATTTTAAAAAGCTATGCATCCGGGGCGCCTGGGTGGCTTAGTCGGTTAAGCGTCTGACTTTCGCTTAGGTCACGATCTCGCAGTTCATGGGTTCGAGCCCCACGTCGGGCTCTGTGCTGACTGCCAGCTCGGAGCCTGGAGCCTATTTCAGAGTCTGTGACTCCCTCTCTCTCTGACCCTCCCCTGCTCACGCTGTGTGTATGTCTCTCTCTCTCTCCTAGAAATAAATAAAATATTAAAAAAAAAAAAGCTATGCATCCAAGGCCCAAGACTTAGTGTAATTAAATAAAATGTTACTGCTTCACGAAGGGCATTCTTAAGTGAAAAGGGAATGTATTCTTCCATTATAAGCGCACGGTGTTGGTGAACACAATGACTACTTACAATTTGGTGCCACTGCCTTGACTGGTGGTAAGACACCAGCAGTTTCACCCACCGCCGCTTCTGTACCATCAGGGCAAATGTCAACATGGCAAAAAGGGCAAAATGCTTCTTAGCATTGTGAGGAAAATGACCTTGAGGACCTCCTGAGAAGGTTCTAGGGACCCCAGGATCTGCAGGCCATACTCTGACTTGTGTCTCTCTATCTCTTTGGCAGAGAAAAGAACAATCGATTCTTTAATTTGCTATATGCCTTGTTTAAAAAAAAAATACTTAACCACTTTGTTGAGGTAAAATTTATATTCCATTATAAATGTATGATTAAGTGATTTTAGTAAATTTATAGAACTGTGTAATTACCACCACGATCCAGTTTTAGAACAGTTCCGTCGTCCTAAAAAAAGTTTCTTCAAACTCATTTGCAGTTGTTCCCTGCTCTCCTCCGTAGCCCCAGGCAACTACAAATCTGTTTCCGTCTCTCCGAGTACGCTTTTTATAGATTCATGTAAGTGGAATCTTACAATATGTAGCCTTCGGTGTCTGGCATCTTTCACTTATCATAATGTTTCTGAGGTTCATCTATATTGTAGCATCTTTTGGTATTTCATTTATTTTAATTGCTAAATAATATTCCAACGTATGGATGTACCGTATTATACATTCACCACTTGATGGACATTTGGGTTGTTTCAAGTTTGAGGACATGATGAATAATGCTGCTATGAACACTCACATAGAAGTCTCTGTTGAACATATATTGTCATTTCTCTTGGGCAGATTCCTAGCATTGAAGAGCTAAGTTATATGGTGAGCATACATTTAACTCTTTAAGATATCACCAGACTGTTTTCCAAAGTGGCTGCACCATTTTACATTCTCACGTGGGGTGCATGATGGTTCCGCTTTCTTCATGTCCCCACCAACACTTGAGAGTGTCTTTTCGATTATTGTCCGTCGAGTGCTGTCTCATTGTGGGCTTTATTTTAAAAAACATGACTTATTTGGATTTGTTCTTTGTATCCCTCAGAATATCCAGCACCTTGCTACACACGATCATTTATATGTTTACCAGTTAGTTGTATTTGCACCAAGATGTCAGTTTTATATTTGCTGGTAAACATCACCTAATTCTCCTCTTCTGAGTGTATTGGTTGGGAAAAGGGAGGTTTAAAGCTATCTGTATAAAAAAAAAAAAAAAAGAGGGGCGCCTGGGTGGCTCAGTTGGTTGAATGTCCAACTTTGGTTCAGGTCATGATCCTGCAGTTTGTGGGTTCAAGTCCCACATCAGGCTCTGTGCTGACAGCTCAGAGCCTGGAGCCTGCCTTGGATTCTGTGTCACCCTCTCTCTCTGCTCCTCCCCTGCTGGTGCTGTCTTTCTCTCTCTCTATCACAAACAAACAAACAAACAAACATTAAAAAAGATTAAAAAAGAAAAAGAAAAAGAAAAGCAAACAAACAAAGAAAACCAGGAAGGGCTGGAAGAACAAGGCTACTGGGAACCTCAGATGCAGCAGACCCACCAGACAGCCGAGAGTCACACCACATCTGGAGTGTTCCCGAAATAGGAACGTTGAACTGGGGAGATGGGGAAGCGGTAACTAAGATATCATTCTCCCTGACAGAAAAATCTATTTTATTGGTCTGTGACACTTGTAAACCAAGTATCTAACATAAACTGGCACCAAGTGGGACTAAGATGAAGCCATTAAATGGGCCACCGGCCAGCAGTGGGTAGAGCAGTGGTTTTCATGACCCGTCCATTCTGGTATCAGAATCATCTGGGAGGCCCGTTAAAATGCAGGTCCCCAGGCCCTACCCAAGACTTCCTGAGTGTGAGTCTCTGGGAATGAGGCCCAGGAATGCGCATTTTAAATAAGAGTCCTAGGTTTCAGAGAAAAGATACTTTTGAGCTTCAGGTTCTGCAGAGCTGCCCTGGGGGCCTGTAGAGAGGCCCACCAGAGCAGCAACCCCTTTCACTGTTTTATACTTAGGGGCTCTATCAGTTGAAAGAAAGCATCCATTTCTCAAAAATATTTGCAGACGAATGCCAGGTAGTGACAGGTTTATTTAAACAGTAAATCAAACAATGTTCTCCTTTGCTTGTAATAATTTTCTTTCTTTATGAACAGAACACACGTGCCAGTGTCTAGAGTAAACTTAACATTCTCTTAGTCCCTCTGAGGCCAGAGGCAGTCAAGCCAACTGTATTTATGCTGTTCCTCAATTCCTGGGTGGCACCTCCCAAAGGGAAAGTCAGGCCCCTAAGAGAAATAGACAGCTTCTTTAAAAAATTCCACTGAACCCCCCCACCTTCTTTGAAGATTTCATTTTTATGTAATCTCTACACCCAATGTGGGGCCCAAACTCACAACCCTGAGATCAAGAGTCGCACGCTCCACGATGGAACCAGCCAGGCACCCCACCCTTCCTGAATTCTGAAGGGAGCCACACAGTGTGTCCAGGAAGTTGACAGAAAGCACCCTCCCTGTTGGTGAGAAATGGAACTTCTTTTCTCCCATCTCCTCTTGGCCTGTGTTGTCCCCCGAGTCTGGGCGGATCGAGGCAGCTATGACCCTGTGAGGTTCCCTGAGCTGCTCCTGGGTCGGAAGTGTGCGGAGGAACCTCGGTTTCTTTTTCTGGGCCCAACGGTAGGAAGTTCGGTCTTATAAAGAAAGTAGTGGGGCTTGGAGAAACAGCCCCTGGAATGCTTGTGAAGGAGCTGCTCAGAGCAAAGACACAAAAGCACTCACATGACAATGCAGAGTCCCCGCCACATACAGACTGTGTGTGTGTGTGTGTGTGTGTGTGTGTGTGTGTGTGTACAGCTGAAGCACTGCATTTTAGAAAGTACAAGGAAACTAGTAAAGGTAAATAACTAGAATCAGGAGATTCAGAGTTGGGGGGGGAGGTACACATATTTTTAAAATAGGAAGACATCAGCTATAAAATAAATAAGTAATCATTCCACTTTGAAAGAGTAACCCATAGGATGGACTCTCTAAGAAAACAGCCTCATTTGATGTTTTATATGTGATTTCTCATGTGGTATTAACATGGGATAGGATACTGCTTCTTTCAAATATAAAGGAAATTTAGCCTCTGTCTTCTGAATGATGGTGATTAGCTGAGCCGCGTTCATTCTACCAGAATTTCTGGAAATTAACCAATAGCAAGGTCCCAGCTACCAGATCCAAGTGTTGACTCAGAGCTGCCTATATTATCATAATTCATGAACTCAACACTTCCATCTATAATTACCTGTCCAAGGAGATTATTAAAATTATTGGTATTTGGTTAGAATTTTAGCAGTGATGAAGGTGACATGGAAAGCATCAGCTTTACGGAAATTCTTTTTCTATAAATTAAAACACAGCCAACATATTTCATTTTATATTGAGCAAATATTAAGTGCGGCGAATCAGTTTTAAGGCTCCTAACATATTTTGCACAGTTGATTCTCCAGGTAGATTATAAACATTTAAAGGAATTTTTATTTTTTAATTTTTTATGCATTTTATTCATTTTTGAGAGTTAGAGAGAGAGATAGTGAGAACAGAGGAGGGTCAGAGAGAGAGAGGGAGATACAGAATCCGAAGACAGGCTCCAGGCTCTGAGCTAGCTGTCAGCACAGAGCCCAACGTGGGGCTCGAACCCACGAACCATGAGATCATGACCTGAGCCAAAGTCCGATGCTTAATGAACTGAGCCACCAAGGCGCCCCTAAAGTAATCTTTAAAAAGTAAAGAGTTGTCAGAGATTGCTCAGAACTGACTTAGTTGTATGCTGACAAATTTAAAACAAAGTCATTAAAGTCACTATGCCAGCATGTCAGTAAGTAAAAGTAACGAGGTATATATAATGTTGGCAAATTATGCTGAGACTTGTAAATTGAGGATGTTTGCATTAAGATGAGGCATCTCCGAGGCGCGCCTGACTGGCTCCGACGGTTAAGCGGCTGACTTCGGCTCAGGTCAAGATCTCATAGTTCCTCGCTTTTGCGTCGGGCTCTGTGCTGACAGCTCAGAGCCTGGAGCCTGTTTCAGATTCTGTATCTCCCTCTCTCTCTGACCCTCCCCTGCTCATGCTGTCTGTCTCTGTCTCCCTCTTTCAGAAAAACAAACAAACAAACAAACAAACAAACAAATAAATAAATAAATAAAAACCTTTTCTTTAAAAAAAAGATGAGGTATCTCGGAGTTTTTTTTTTTTAAGTTTATTTTGAGAGAGAGAGAGAGAGAGAGAGAACAGAGCAGGGGAGGAGCAGAGAGGGAGACAGAAACCCAAGCAGGCTCCATGCTGTCAGCGCAGAGCCCTATGTGGGGCTCGCACTCAGTGAACCATGAGATCATGATCTGAGCCGAAATCAAGAATTGGACACTTAACTGACTGAGTCATCCAGGTGCTCCGCTCCTAGTTTTTCAAAGAATTATTAATATACACCCAGACAATTAATTAATTTGGAAGCACCACATTCAGTTTTTGCCCGAGACACTTATATCACTTAGAATAGGGGAGATTATGCTTGGTAAGACATAATCCTCAATATTGGCGGTTTGATAAGATCCAACTTTATGTCTTGCACATGCTATGTGTGCAGATGAGCAGCAGGGCTCTGCTCACCCCAGTCCCTCAGGGACTCAGGCTTCCAGAGCTCTCCCCCCTCCCCCCAGCATGTGCTGTCAGAATCGGCATGGCAGGAGAGGGAAGACCTGGGCAGAGAGCAAAAGTTAAGTGCCCATATTTACTTGGCCAATGTGGATCAGAGAACTCCACGAAAATTCAAGAGGGTGGAGAAAATATAATCCTACTATGTGTCTGCAAAGAGCTAGAACTGGAATATTTATGAATAGTCCTAATGACTACCATATTGCTCACCTAAACAAAAAAAAGTATGTTTTCTTGATCACAGAACTACCTAATATTAATCATTGCGGTCTTCTTTTCTGAATAATCTGATGTACAACTGTGTCATTATCTTATTTGTACTAAATTATGCGTGATTCATGGGAATATGGAAAAAACTTAATTGCTGAAAATTTAAATTGGGCTAAAATGCCATTCAGAGTTTAGAATGCAAAACAAAGGTGAAATTACTTGGTAAGCTGACTGTAGTGGATAAGCATTGATAAATCAGGCTAAATGCTCCCTGGATACAATAAGAGAGAACAGAGGTACCATATGTGATTTATACCCCAGAAAACTGCACCTCTACCCTACCCCATACACTTCTTGATGTTTCCCCTTCTCACATCTCTCCAACCATCAAACAAAACACAGATGATGCCAATCATATTCACTGTCATCCATAATAACAAGATGAAAGATTTTAGGCATTCAATGGACTGTGGTCCCTAAGTGGACAGGTCTCATTTATGAGAGCTGTCTAGCACAAAATAATGATGCTTTGTAACAGATGTTTCTGGTGGGTACAGCCACAAAAATCAAAGTATATTTGATCAAAGTTAATCAGATATTAGAATGAAGAAATGTATCATTCATCACGTCTTGAATATTTTAACAAATAAAAGTCACCATTTATGAAGAGTTGCTGAAGTTTTCCTGTGAGGAACCAAAATCTTGACAGGTTTTCCTGTCGAGAGACTGCAAATGTCAAAGCTAAAAACAAAAAAAAGTTAAATGATCCGGCTTTTCTTATACGCACGCCTGTTTTCTCACACTCACTGTGCTGCAGCAGCCAGCCCCAAATCAGACCCCGACCTTCCTGAACTCTCTGGACACACCCACATCTCCCTCCAAGTCCAAATTTGTCGGTGCCTGGACAATCTGCCGTATTCATTTCCCTATTGTGTCTGTGGCCAGTTAACACGAGTGTAGGGGTTTAAAACCACAAGCATTTATTATCTTATGCTTCTGGAGGTCAGAAGTCTAAAAGCAGGCTGCAGGGCCGCCTCCCGTCTGGAGGCTTTGGGAGAGAATCTGTTTCCTTGTCTTTAGTGTCGTCTACATATCACCCACACTAGCTGGCTCATGGTCCCTTCCTCAAGCTTCAAGGGAGCACGTAGCATCCTCTTTCCTCTCTGACTGCTGCTCTGTCCTTACTTCTTTTTCTTTAAATATTTATTTATTTTTGAGAGAGCGAGACAGAGAGACAGAAAAGAGGACATGCTGACAGCATAGAGCCTGACGCGGGGCTCGAACTCATGGATCGCGAGATAATCATGACCTGAGCCGGAGTCGGATGCTTAACCGACTGAGCTACCCAGGCGAATCTTCTTTTTCTAACTCTGATTCTCTTACCTCCCTTTTGAAAGGATCCTTGTGATTATATTGGGCCTATTCAAATAATTCAAGATCATCTCTCCACACGTCAAGCCCCTTAATTTAATCGCAGATGTAAAGTCCCTTCTTCTGGGTAAGGTGCCATATTAAATGTTCCATGGATTAGGATGTAGACATCTTTAGTGGCAGGTATTATTCGGCTGACCATAGGGTTTCCCTCAGAATCACATCAAAGATTCATACGTCTCCCGAATATAAATCAGTTCACCCCAAGGTACCCCAAAGTCTCAACCCAATACAGCATCAACCCAAGTCTCACGCTGATGAGATTGGGTTGGTTGGGTTGGTTGGATGGTCAAATCTCATCAGCTCAAAAGTCCCACATCTCACTATTTAAATAATATGAATTGGATATGAATGAGGCTCTGAGTCTAATCCATCCGAGGACAGAATTCCTCTCTACTTGTGAACCTGAGGAACTAGAAATCAAGTTACCTGCTCACAAAATACAACGGTGGGGAGGCATAAGTTAACAGCTGCCGGCATGCCCATCCAACCAGGGAGAAAGGGAAGAAGAAAGGGAGTCCCTTGTCCCAAGCAATTTCAAAATTGAACTGGGCAAACGCCCTTAGCCATTAAGGCCTGGTAACCATCCTCTGTGGACTAAGACTCTGCTCCCTGGGCCCGCAGTTCTACCCTTGCAGAGTCCTTCTTCCTTCTTCTTGAAGGGCAGCAGCATGTTCGTGGCTAGGCTGTTTCATCAGCTTGTTTCCTGCCTATGAGAATTTTGGGAGTGTGACACCCTTCTTTATGTCACCCTCTCTCTGAGCCTTTTGGTTCAAATGGGCGTAACATCCTCAAGAACGGCATGGGCCTCCTGTGTGTGGCACGGGAATTCACTTCATTACACAGGGGACTCTTCCACAGGTCCCCCCTAGATAATCCCATCTCTGAGCCTGGCTTCTGCTGAGAGGGCCGCAGAATAGAGCCCCATCTGTTCAAAGAGTCATCTGTGTGACTGAGTACTCTGACCTTTTCGTTTTCACCACAGACTAGCAAAAGACTGTTCAGCCACACCCTTGGTTGTCTCTCCAGAGCGAATCTCCTAGTTTTAGCATCTTTTGCAATCTGGACAGGCTAAGAACTTTCCAAACCAGTAATTCCTGGCCCCTTTTTCATTAATAATTCTTCTTCCAATTTAGCTCTTTCCTCTCACATTTCATTAGAAGCAGTGAGAAGAAATTAGGCCCTGACTTCAACACTCCGCTTAAAAGACTTCTCAGCTAAAGATTCAAGTTCATTGTTTACAAGTTCTGTTTTCCACATCCTTGTAGGACAGGATTAGCTAAGCACTTGGCCACCATATTACGAGTGCTGCCTTCCCTCCAGTTTCTAATAGCATGCTCCTCATTTCCTTCACTCACCAGTAGTAACTTTTGTGTCCATATTTCTTTTTTTTCTTTAATTAAAAAAATTTTTTTAATGTTTACTTATTTTTGAGAGAAAGAGAGAAAGTGAGAGAGAGAGAGAGAGAGGGCACGAGGGAGGTGCAGAGAGAGATGGAGACACGGAATCGAAGCAGGCTCCAGGCTCTGAGCTGTCAGCACAGAGCTCTGGAGCTTGAACTCCCAGGCCGCGAGATCATGACCTGAGCCAAAGTCGGACAATCAACCAACTGAGCCACCCAGGCGCCCCAATGTTTATTCATTTTTTGAGAGACAGAGACAGAGCACGAGTGGGGAAGGGGCAGAGAGAGAGGGAAACACAGAATCTGAAGCAGGCTCTAGGCTCTGAGCTGTCAGCACAGAGCCTAACACGGGACATGAACTCATGAACCATGAGATCATGACTTGAACTAAAATCAGCCACTTAACTGACCCAGGCACCCCTCACGTGCATATTGCTACCAACAGTGTGTTTATGATGACTTGTATTCTCTAAGATGATACAGGTTTTCTTCCCCATGCTCTTCACTTTTTTTTCTGAGCCTTCACCAGAAGAGTCTTTAAAACCCCTATTTCTACTAACTGTACAAGGTAATTTAGGCTTTTTCTATCCTGCTCCTCAGATTTCTTCCAGCCTCTGTCCACTTCCCAAATCCAAAGCCACTCCACATTTACAGGTATTTATTATAGCACTATTATATTTCAAGGTGCCAAACCTACATAGGCTTCCTACTGCTACTTAACAAATTATCAGAGTTACAGACTTTTAAAACACAAATTTGGAGTTCAGACATCTAAAGCTGGTGTGTAGGATGGTCTTCCTTCTAGAGGCTGTAGGAGAAAATCTGTTTCCTTGACTTTTCCAGCTTCTAGAAGCTGACTACCTTTGCACATGGCTCTTTTTTCCATTTTCAAAGTCAGGAATTTAGCCTCCCTCCTCTTTGATCTCTGCTTCCATCCTTATATCTACTTTTTCTAACTCTGATCCTTCTGCATTCCTCTTATAAGGATCCCTGGACCCACCTGGATAATCCAGCGTAATCTGTATCAAGATCCTTAAGGTAATCACACCTGCCAACTCCCTTCTTCCACGTAAGGTAACCTATTCATTCACAGGTTCCAGGAATTAGAATGTGGACGTCTTGGGGGAGGGGTTCATTCCTGACCACATCTCCTCTTAGTCAAGAAATCAGGCATATCACGTCTGCAAACCTCAGTCTTCTGAGGCCAAACAAATATCAAAACCAGGTCCTTGGATCACAATGAAGAGTCATATAAGGACAGAATATGGATTAATAAATAGTGGTAGAAAACCACAGTAGAGCAACCTAACGCCCCATTCTTTACGAAACACTGCGTAATGATCCCTGTGTACCAGACTGTGCTAGAGAACTGGGGGACATGATCCTCAACCACCACAAAATAGGAAGGGGACCTGGTATTTAGAAATAACAGACATATGTGTGGTAGAAGCACTCAGGATGACACTTAACTCAGAGGAGGAGGTCAGGGGAGCTTCTTGGAGAGGGAACCGAGCAGCGCTGGGTGTGGACGGCAGAAGAATACCCCCCGACAGGGAAAGAAGAGAACATGACATGTACTGGGAACCATATAGAGCCTGGGAGAGCACGAGGCACCAGGTATGCAAATGAGAGACGAGGTGTTGAGGCAGGCAGGGGTGGACCACGGAGGGCTCATGCCTGGACACTGACTTTTCCTCTGAAACAAGGAGGAGCCACTGAAGGAGTTTATGAACCTTCTGGCAAAATGTTTGGGAGATGGAAGCCGGGAGCCAATCCGGAAGCTGTGCCTGTAAACTAGCAGAGATCCTACGACAACTAACGAAGACTGGAGGGGCACAGTGTGGCAGGCAGCAAGGGCCTAGGCTCTGGAGTAGGCCGACCTCTCCACTTTCTACTTGTGTGACCTTGAGCAGATTCCGTAACCTCTGTGCTCGTTTCCTCAGTTGTGAAATGGTGACGGAAGTCGTGTGTGCTTCATTGGGTTACCTGTTGTATAGCAAATGCATCACGAAATGATAGCTTGTATTAATGAGATAGTTCCGGAAAGAAGGATGAGGAAACGAATCTGAGAGTCGTCACGAGAATTACTGAGTGCCCACCACATGCTAAGTGCCTTGCGTAGCTCTGCCCTCATGGAGCAATTGTAAATATCAGAGGAAAAAAATTCCCCAATACTAAGTATAGCATTTATAGATCATTTAAATATAAACATTTATACATAAAACAATTATGTGCATATATACAGGGTAGATACAGCATATACAGGGTATATAGCATATATATATAATTTACAGGGTAGGTGAAAGAGGGCAAGGTTACAAGGTTTAGCCAAGGACGACAGCCAGATTTTTGGCTTAGCTGACAACAGGAAATGTTGGGGACTATATGGGGAAATAAAGGAAATTTAGGGTTACTGATTAAAAGGGTGAAATATGGATTTTCAAAAAATTGCTTTTTCTTCCTTGCTATGTATGTATGCATAATGGGTGGTCTGACTCCAAGTAAACGTGTCTTTCTGGGCAAGCAAGGGGAAGGTGACATGGCTATTAATGCAGAAACATGGCTGGGCAGATGTGGGTTTTTCTTGAAGGGAAATGAAATGTAAGCTTCAGGACCTACACCGGATGGCCTGGACAGTGAGAAGAAATCAGGAGAAAATGTAGTCTTTCTGAATGGTGACATTAGAAGGCAATCATTTTTGGGGCGCCTGAGTGGCACGGTCGGTAAAGCATCTGACACTTGATTTCGGCTCAGGTCATAATCTCACAGTTGTGAGACCAAGCCCCGAATCAGGCTCTGCACGGAGCACGGAGCCTACTTGGGATTTTCTCTGCCTCCTTCTCTCTCTGCTCCTCCCCCACTCACACTCTCTCTGTCCTCTCTCAAATAAATAAACTTAAAAAAGAAAGAATGCAATTATTTTTGAGACAACATCCTTTACTTATCATACAGTCTGGATCCAAGCAGAGCCCAGCCAACAGTCATGCAGGAGTGAGGCAAGTGAGAGCCAGGTCCCGTGTGTGGGAGGCAGAAGAGCACTGTTGATGGAGAGAACACCTGCCTGAAGGCCTGGAACTTACTGGTTTACCTCACAGAAATGGAACTGATCTCAGGCCTGCCTGGACCCAGGTGGTCAAAGAATGCCCCCCTCTCCCTGGCTTTCATCTTTGCTTATCACCTTGATTTCATTTTTCCCCAGGACCCTGTGACAACGCCACATTCAGTCCTTACAAGCCCGTGACCCAACAGGCAAGAAGGTCTTCCCTGTTTGGGCCATCTTCAAGAATCTCAGGGAAGCACCGATGAACCTGCCTTCCGTCCAGTGCCCACCACTCTCGAAAGGGGGATGTAGTCTGCTAGCAGGAGAAGAGAAGCAATAAAAGCCACATCTTTTATTCTGCCTGTGAGCCCTCTGCGTGAAAAAAGGTTTCTTTTTCTATTACCGTACATGTTTACAAAACATAAATTCTCTTGCCATGTGTTTCTATTTTTAAGAAGTGTGTTTTAAAATAAAACTTTTTATGTTTTCACATACAGGAGTTCTAAGTTTTTGACTGGTGGCAAAGAACTGATTTCATTTTTCTTCTATTATTTCTTCCATCGCTTCTAGGATTAGTCCTGGCTAATTCTACATTTAGCTCCCTACCCATACATTTTCTTCTATCCCCTTCTGCAACCTCTCCCACCAGAAGCTGGTGTAAATGAAGGGAAGCCGATGTTTTAATAGTGCCCCCAGGGTTTCTAGTGAATACAAGCGTCAATTCTGTCATGGCATGATTATTTTACAATGTGGAGTCAGTCACTAGGCTTCTATACACAGTCTTGACAGTCAATAATCAAATCTGGCTTTGTTCCATTATTGATGTAACTTTTAGCCCACGGCTAGGAAAAGACTGGTTGGTTGTAACTAGCATTCGGGTTGAAAAAGCTCTTTAAAACTGAAATACGGTACTTAGGCAAT
>NW_027529934.1:10073771-10089091 GCF_008692635.1 Crocuta crocuta | reverse complement strand
TCCTTTTGGAGAAATGGACTGCTAGAAATATCTTCATTCTAAACTTTGCAAGCAGAATTGATCCTGAAATGCTTTAATGGGTTCTGTTTAACCATGAGTGTCTTTATTTGCTGATCTCCTCAGTCTTCTAGAAGCTTTCTAGAAAAGTTCCCCTATGCCTCTCTTTCCACATTTGCCTTCACATTTGGTGTACGCTCACTGGAGACTTCTGAGCTGAGCATTTACTGTGGGACCGTGAAGGGACTGAGTCCCCTTTGGCAGCCTGACACCAAGATGGGGAGAGAAGTCTAGAACAAACGATCTGTGTCCTCTGCCGCTGTCATTTCTCATCTCTCTGACGTTCTTTTATTGGGCTTTCCACGGAGGGTCTTATTCAGCGTACAGCAGGCCTCAGTTTACTAAGTCCGCCTTGTGTAAAAGGATTTCTGAATGTCTGTTCCCATTTTACCCCTTCTTCTTACACTAGATCCTACTAGGCAAATAAGTCTTAGGAGCCAGTTTGCTGCTTCCCTCCCTCTTTGCCTCTCAACTCAAGTGAGTCTTTCCTGACCTGAGCAAATGGGTTGGGAGCGAGGGCGGTGGGGGGTGGGGTGGGGGAAGGAGCTGGCAACAAGAGAAAAATAAGCTAAGCTACACGTCTAAGAGCCTTAATGAACCACACAGAAATAGGAGACAAACCCCATTCCTCCAAAGTGAAGATACTCAGAAATGTGTCTTGGCAAGCTTCACTATGTAATCCTTTAGGAATGGAGCTGAGCCTTTCAGGTGATGACTTCTAATAGTTTATTAATTCAGATACGCCAATGTTTATAACCACCTATCGTATAAAAGTTATGTGAATTTAGAAATATTCCTTTTCCACACTCATATTTCAAGAAACAACTCAAGCATCCCAGGTGCATCCATCATCACTGTTTTCATGGCCGATCACCCACTTTTTGAGTCTTCTATGGTTTCCAAGACACATTATGTTTACAACTTCCAATTGGTTGAAATACAAAGCAGTTCCAAGTTTTGTGTGCTGGACACACAAAGTGCTGCTGTGCTGGACATTTAATTCCAAGCCATAAATACCCCGTTAGCGGTGATCTCTGCATTGCTCACCACTTACTGCAGTATTCTTTCAAAGTGACTGTTACAAGGCTGTTATGATGACACACAGAAATTGTACGAAATTAGAACGGTATTTCTTTTCTCATTTAGAAACAAAAGTGATTCTGTCAGCAGGCCCCTCTCCATAAGCATCTAAAGTGATCACTGAGGAAAGCCAGTGCTTTGGCCTAACTTATCCCTTAGACTTTGTGTTCAAGGTAACAAGAGTGCCTTGTACTGCGTGATTCATATATAAAATGGCACCCACTTTTCTGAAAGACTTAAAAAATAATCCTGCTTTTATTCTGGCAAATACCATAACACAGTGGAAACTGATTGTGTGAACATGATCGAAAGGGTATCTTTTACCAAAGTTCAAGATTTCTTGATAAAACTTAACAGAAATATTAGGGACATTATCCCATTTCTCAAACGGAATACTGAAACAAAATCTCCGTGCAACATCTGCTGTCCAATAGTCATTTGGTAGAAAACATTATGAGAACAATACAACAACTTGTATGTACAATGAGAGGCTTGTCTGTATGCATATTCTCTCAGAGTTTTTGTTACAGAAGATAAACTCCTAAATTACAGATATAAGCATGTTTAATCTGTTTCTTATGTGAGGCCATATGTATGTACTTAACTGATTGATGGTCCCGTGATAATCTGACAATAAAGAAACACAGTTTTTGATTCTTTGTCATTCTGGTCTCTTATAGTTGCAAAAACAACAGTAAAAATAATAGCTCTCACTGATGACACCCCTACAGGTGGCAGACACCACCCCGGGGGCCCCGCGGGCATTATGTGAATTCGGAGGAAAGGCCAAGCACAGGCCCTGGCATGTGGTAAAAGCCTAACAGATGTCGGCAACCGTTATTATTGTTATTATTACAACTTTTCCTTATTTAATCCTTACACAACAGCTGTCTGAGGCAAGCATTCAATGCGGAGAACATTAGGGAAAGCAGTAAAGACAGAGGCTCTGAGAGATTTTGTATGCTGCCCAAGGTCAGAGAGTTATTGGCCAAAAGTGGATAGGAACTGTGCATAGGCATCTCTTTCAAGAAATATTCTGCATTCTTAAAAAAGCCAAATCTATATAAATTAAAAAAAGAGGGTGAGAGCAAGAATAGTCCATATAATTTTCAATACCCCTTTTGTGTTTCAATAAAAAAAACAAACAAACAGGAAGAGAAACCTGGAAGGGACCCAATTTTAAAGACACAGGTAAGGACTCGAGGGCCATTGCTGAAAAACAGCACCTGTACCTCCCACAGCAAAGCAAGTCAAGGCCAGGCAAGCGGTGTGAACAGATGATACACTCTGAGTAAGCAACAGGGAGCAGAGGGACCAGGTATAACTGGTAAGGACAGCCATCAGTGGGTACCTCTCCAAAAGCATTCAAATTAAATTTTTAAAAATTGAGGTATGATAGACATACGGCATTAAATTAGCTTGCAGGTGTACAACATTATGGTACAATACTTGTATATCCTGCAAAATGATCACCGCAGCAAGTTCAGTGAATGTCCATCTCATACATGGTTACAAAGGTTTTTTTCTTGTGATGACAACTTTTAAGATCTACTCTTCTATAAGCTCAAATATGTAATATAGTATTATTAACTATAGTAACCAAATGCTGTACCTCCAACCCCATAACTTATTTATTTTGTCGCTGGAGGTTTGTACCCTTTGACCCCCTTCACCCATTTTGCATACCTTCCACCCTCTTGCTTCCGGCAACCACTCAAATTTAAGTTTTTAAAAAAGGGTGTTTTGGAGCACCGGGTGGCTCAGTTGGTTAAGTGTCCAACTTTCGATTTTGGCTCAGGTCATGATCTCACGGTTCGTGAGTCTGAGCCCTACTTCAGGCTCTGAGCTGACAGTGCGGAGCCTGCTTGGGATTCTCTCTCTCCCTTTCTCTCTGCCCCTCCCACTTGTTCTCTCTCTCTCTCTTTCTCTCTCTGTCAAAATAAATAAACTTAAAAAAAAAAAAAGGATATTTCTACTGGCCAAATCCTACATGTAGTGGTATGCTGGAGCTGGCCTTTACTAGGAGAGCCAGTTGTTAAATGTTCAAGAATTTCATGAGCCAACTGCTGTTAGTTTGAAATCAGCCTTTGTGGGAGTAATGACACTGTGGAAATTGCTAGTGTGCCAGCACTGTCTATATATAAAATCATAGATGGTTCTGTTTCAGATTTGTTTGCCATCTCCACCGAGTCCTTCTTCCAGGCTTGTGACAGGTGTTTATGACCAAGGTAAGGTGGCCCTACATATTTAAGTGACAGCTTTTTCCTCAAATAAATACCCTTTATATGTGGTCAAGAGGAAACTACAATCCAGTGCGACGTTTTAAATGGACCAGGCTGAAGTGTCATCATGCTGCTTTTAAGGGAGCCTACATTCTTGACTTCCTACGACAGATGGCTATGTCATGTCCTCTCCGCAGCATAGTGACTTCTTCCTGAACTGAGGACGTGGGATCCTCTTCCATCCCTAGCTCACTGTCCTGTCACCCTGGGTCCCAGTCTCCAAAAAAGCACCACCTGCCCACGACGAATTGCTAGCATATTTCTGTCTTATAGGAAGTTCTATTATTTCTCCCCCAAATCAGGCAGTTGTCTATTTACAGATTTTCTTTGAGAAAACACTGTGATCTGACAATGAATTCAAGGTGTTTTTTTGTTGTTGTTGTTTTTGTTTAACCTACCAAGAAGAGAAAAGTTCAACCCCCAACCAAACGTGAGGTAAATGAGAGCTTTTAGCTAACGTGTGTACCACAGGACCTTCCACCCTGCTCTGCAAAATTCGCACACTTCCATTTGATGACTGCCAAGGAAGGAAACGAGAGACAAGGGGCAACGGGAACGGCGGCTTCCTTGTCCACGTTAATGAACCACCACCTGCTCCACTGCGTCTGTATCACCCCCACAACTCCAAACCCACCCTGAGGAGCTGCAGAAGCAAGTCAAGGGGGGAGGGTACGCTTTATCAGCCTTGTGAAGAGAGGCAAAAAACTCCACAGAAATCCGCCACGATGACTGACCTCCTCAGCCTCCTGTGTAGACCCGCCTTCTCCCTCACTGCTCCAGGCACAGGCTTCTGCCTTGGTGCCTCAGCTCATCTGTGTATACATGCCTCTCTTCTTACCACAGGTTGTTTTAACTGCTTCAGTCGAGTAGAATGGAAGCCCCTTGACGACAGTGAGAGTGTCTTGCCTACCTTTGCATGCAGTATGCAACAAGAGTAGGCACCCCATAAGAGTCTGAGGAAAGAACGAACGAACATTTGTCTTCCTCTACTTGAGTGCTAAGCTGTTCGCCAACATTAATCCTACTGGGAGAACAATGTTGGGCACCAACAAGGCGGGACGTTCGTAGGAATGAACTCTGGAGCCCGGGGACAAGGACGGGGGAACCAAAGGGAAGGGGAAGGGAGCTTTTACTGCAGGCTTGACTAATACTGTGTTTGGGGCTCCCTGGGACCAAAGGGCAAGGACTCATATCTGTGCAAGCGTATGGCACCATCACTTTAAAAAAGCTGAATTATAAGAACCCCGGGATGTTAAAAAAATAGGTCTTAACTTATTTCAAAGAAAGAAACTTAATACATGTCATTTCACTCTAAAACCCTTTGAAATGTATTCACCATAAACCCTCGGGGTGATAACAGTAATACATGACAACTGTTACTCTTTTAATTACAGTATGGATCATGTCATGTTAGACCTTCTGCAAAACCCACAGCAGTCACATTCACGGAGACAGAAAGTTGAATGGTCATTGCCAGCAGCTGGGGGTGGGAAGGTGGAGGATGGGGAGTTGGTGTTTAATGGGTAGAGGTTCAGTTTTGCAAGACGAGAGAAGTTCTGGGGATGGACGGTGGTGGCGTTTGCACAAAAATGGGAATGTATTTAGTGGCACTGAGCTGTCCGCTTAAAAATGGTTAAAGCAGTAAATTTACTGTTACGTACATTTTACCCAGTTTTCAAAAATGCACAGCAGAAGTTAGAGGGACTTCTCACCTCCAGCCTCCCCAAGGCTTCCTTCTAAAAGATTTCCTTGATGCTCCAACAAATCTATTTTATGTTCTCTCCTTATTTTTATATACTCCAAAATTGACATTAAACAACAACAACAAAAATCTGTGTACAAAGATCTGTTACCATATTTACTTATTAGTGTCTATAGTCTGCAATCTCAAAGGACAATTGGTATGGCACAGAAGTCACCAAACAAAAGCGATCTGCAGGTTTGGTGCCACTGGGAAAATTGACACATGTAATTAAGGTTTAGATAAGCAGGGATTTTAATAGTGCAATTTCACACATGTAGAACCTTTTCAATGGGGACTTTGAGGACTCAGAGCAAACTAACTTTGTGAGAGGAACACAGGGCTTAGTTTGTTTCTGACTCCAATGCCAATCCACTTTACAGGGAAAAACAAAATTGTCCAGTGGGAGGCAATGAAGCCAGACTAAAACCTGAAAGCAGCCAAGGGACCCCAAGTGACTGTAATTCTCTCACTGGGTACATGCCAGAGTTCAAAAAAGAGATGCAGGGTGAGGTCGAGAGAGCTGGGTCTCTGGAGGGGGCCAGCTCTTCAAAAGCCACACTCTGCCACTTACTGCCAGTGAATTTTACACATAACAAATCCTCAGAGCTCAGTTACCTTCTCTGCAAAGTGGAGATAAAAGACTATCTCTCATAAAGCATTAGTATCCCATTAAATGAGGTTAAGTAAGAATAATGCAAGTACCGGGAACATGGCCGACACTCAATTAATTCTTAGATATTATTATTTATCTCCATGATGTATTATTTATTACTAATAATACATTTATTAGTAGTAGTAGTATGTACGTACACTTCTGAAAAGTAACCAGAGTAATGAGAGACTTCTCCTGACATCCTCAGGTATTTGAGAACAAGGAAGGCACCTTTAAAGATGGTCTAGTCTAGGGGCGCCTGGGTGGCTCAGTCGGTTAATGTCCGACTTCTCCTCAGGTTGTGATCTCACGGTCTGTGGGTTTGAGTCCCATGTCGGGCTCTGTGCTGACAGCTCAGAGCCTGGAGCCTGTTTCAGATTCTGTGTCTCCCTCTCTCTCTGCCTCTCCTCCCCTCTCTCTCAAAAATAAACATTAATTTTTTTTAAAAAAAGATAGACTATCTAAAAAAAAAGTCAAATCTATCCCCTCTCCTTCCTTTTACATTGGTAGTGACTATGACTTAAAGAGATTAAACGACTTGATTGAAGGCCATTCTACTGGTGGCAGAATTAAAACAACCTGTTCTTGGGATGCCTTGGTGCCTCATTTGGTCAACCATCTGATTTTTGGTTTTGGCTCAGATTATGATCTCACGATTCTTGAGTTTCAGCCCTGAGTCAGGTTCTGCATGGACAATACAAAGCCTGTTGAGATTCTCTCTCTCTAACTTTCTGTTCCTCCTGCGAGTGCACGCTTTCTGTCTCTCAAAAAGAAATAAATACACTTTAAAAAAATAAACAAAATTTTAAAAAAGAGAAAAAAACCAAAATACCGCTGTTCTTTAATGTAGGGCTTCTTTCTCTCTAACGTGGAACTTCCACAAGTGGCAGAATTACAGAAGCAGCTGACCGCTCAAATGTCACCCCTAAATGGGACTGCACGCCTGTAAGAAGTAAGTGACCTGCTCCGTCCTGTGATGGCTGAATGAGTAATGGTAGCAGCTGACATTTACAGAGTGCTAGGTATGTGCTAGGTGTACCTGAGAAGAAATCCGGGGCCGTGCTGGGCACATGGTAGGAGTGAAGCAATCCTGCAGCAGCAACGGGCATGCCTAGGAGCCCTCTACAAGACGATCAGATTATACGCCTAGCTGTGCACGCCATACGACGACCCACCGTCCGGAGACCTTGCTCTGGGGTCCCTGGCTATCTGTCCTAGTTGGCACAGAACACTGGACAGCTGACTGGAAGCTCCATGCACGCAGGCTGGGCATGTGGACTGTGGGGTTCAGGGAAGTGACCAGCTTGTTAGTTACAAAACGTCCAAGGGCAGAACACCTGAGTGCATTCACTTGTGCTGGTAGAGACCCAGAGAAGGCACATCTCATCTTGTCCTTGCCAGCATCCCGGGAGCCGGATGGGGGAAGACAACAAAGGAACGCAGCATTCGGAATGCAGACTTTCATTTAAAAACCCTGACTTCAGTTTGCTCTTCCCATCCTTAATTAACAGTGCCTGGCTGCAAGGAATGAGAACGTGGATCTGGGTTTCAATGAATCGCCCTGTTTTTAGCTGCACTGTCACCTCCATCTCCAGCGAAAACTGGTGCTAGCAATTCCTGAGCATTTTGTTCATTTTACAGTATAATTGGTTTCCTTAGATTTGCTAAATCAGTTTCAACTTTCTGCTTTCTACCTTATAGAATGCTGATATTGTTGTCTTCTGTTAGTCATAGAAGATTATTATTATTTTATAGAGTCCTTTTGCTGTTGTTTTACTGGCATATGAGAAGGAAATGAAGAGTAACAGCTATGTCCTACCTGTTCTACCTAGTCTGATCTAGACACTTTGCATACTCTTAAATTGTACAACTGGATACATCATTGTCATCCCTACTTAATAGTGGTAGGAAAACAGTTTCAGCAACTTGCCCAAGGTCTCTCAGATGGTTTGGACTCAGGTCTTTCTTTTTTTGCAAG
Organism: Crocuta crocuta; assembly: GCF_008692635.1. Taxonomy (NCBI): domain Eukaryota; kingdom Metazoa; phylum Chordata; class Mammalia; order Carnivora; family Hyaenidae; genus Crocuta; species Crocuta crocuta. Next base: position 10,081,298 of record NW_027529934.1, on the reverse strand, counting down.
TTTATTTCGAGAGAGACAGAGAGTGTGAACAGGGTTAGGGCAGAAAGGGAGAAAGAGAGAGAATTCCAAGCAGGCTCTGTGGTGTCAGTACAGAGCTTGATGTGGGGCTCAAGCTCACAAACCAAACTGTTGAGATCATGATCTGCGCCGAAATCAAGAGTCAGATGCTTAATGGAGGGAGTCACCTACGTGCCCCTGAACCCAGGTCTTTTTGATATTAGAATCCAAGCTGTAGATCATGACCACATTCAATAATCCACGGAGAAATAATAACAACAGTCTGTTGTCACTGACCATTCATTACGTGCTAGACTTCTAAAGTGCTTTATACATATTTACTGCAACAGCTCTGTGGGACAGGTACCTAGTACCATTCACCCATTTTATGGAGAGAAATATTAAGTCACGGTCAGGTTATGAAGCCTACCCTTGACCTACCCTTAACCTACTCTACCCAAGGTCACAAAGCCTAGAGCTAGTCTGGCTTCAGGGGCCCTGTTCTTAACACTCACCAAAGAGTTAAATATACATCTACCTTGTGGATTTCCATGATATTCTTTAGGAATCTCCCCCAGCTCTGCCTTTTTCTTTTTCCTAGAAGACTACTCCAAACCACCCTCCACCACCAAATCTCTTTAAATCAGCCAACCAAAGCAGAGAGGATGAATAGAAGACAGCCAAATTTAAAGTAGAATCATTCTGAAAATATTTACACAAGAAAGTATTCTATTAGATCATGTTATCCTCTGTTTATACCTGCACACATTCAATTCAGGAATAAGGTAAAGAACATGCCAATATAATTACACATATTAAAAAACACATACTTTTCAGAGAAGAAATGACACGGAATTTGCTTCCTAGTCTGATTGCCTAAAATTATGTTTGCTAGGGGGTGCTATTGAACAGTTTTAGGGGTTCTGTCCATTTTGTGTTCTTAGATTTGCATGTGATAGTGCTCTGGGCTAAGGTGAGCTTATAATTTCCAATTAAAGTCTCTTTAACCTCAGTCTGCTATCAATGAGCAGAAGAAATTTTTACTGCAGAAGAAATTTTAAAGTAAGTTATATTCATTATATAAGTACAGTTAGTTCTTATGCAGGAACATCAATCACCCATTATTTTCCTTTCCACTTGCATGTCCGAGAACTCAATTAAAAGATAATAAAATGTAGGTATTAAACCCAAAGAAGGCGTCACTGACTCCAGAGCCACATCAATGGTGTAAAGACCTGTGTCTCGGGGTAGTTAATAGAACCTGTGAGCTGAAGGAAGGACAAAATCCAACTAGCGAAACCAAAACATTAACCATCAGGAAATCTTAGTTGTAAGTCTTTTGCTCCACAATTAAGCTAAATTACCTAAGTAGTTGTTAATAAATCAGGATGCAGAAATCCATAGGATTAGGAAGGCCAGGGCTTATACCGAATACAGCAGTGCTTATACTGAATGGATACAAGTCTGGCCACGCACACTCCATCTAAAATAGAAAATGTGATGTAGTTAAACACAGAAAAGGCCAGAGGATGATGCAGAACCACCCGCACAGGCCCTGCAATTAGGAATAAGGCACCTGTAAAACATACATCCTTTTTTAAACCTCCAACAGTGGAAAACAAAAGGACTTGTTCTAGAACTGTGCCTAGTTCTACACAAAATAATGGATGGATGCTTCTATCTGTTTTGGATGAATAAAGGCTATCTGTTAACTCCAGTACCTACAAGTGTACGGCACTTGAAAGGGAAACGAAGAATCACGTACAATGTGGTGAATAACAATTTATCAAGATATCACCATTTCCTTGATTATTGCCTCACTGCTTTCAGATGGAACAAACGACTGGAAGGAGGAGGCAATGTGTTATCCCGACCGCTCTGATGGCATATGCATCTCCCAGGGCAGTGCCAGGAAAGAAGAACTCAATGAATACCTGCTGACTGACAAACTGTACAGACAGAAACGTGAGCTAACTCCTATGGGGCTTATTCAAGTTCATGGGAGCGTCCCCATAGTTCAGGGAGAACCATGACTCTCTAACTGCTGTTTAAAGGTGAAAGTGAACATCATTTCACTAAAAGAACCATTTACCTTCTTGAACGTTACTAAGTCAAACATAATTTCTTCCTTCCAGCTCTCAAGTCCAAGATAATTACTGCTTATGATCAGAAGACTGGACGGCCTCTGGAGGGCCGAGGTAAATTTGCTGCTATCCATGAAACCACGTGAGTTACTCCACGTACTAGTTTCCTAAAGCCATTGAGTTTGTGTTTGGAAATAGCTTTCAGCAGCACACGCAACACACAGGTCCTTTTGCAGTTGGCAAGTCTGAAACTACTATTATGGGACACAGACTAAAAAAAGAAAACCCTAAAATCATTTTTGGTTGAAAACTGACTTTTAGATGATTTAAAAAAAAAAAGAAACCAAGGGGAAAAAACCCAAAGTATCATATTTAAAGAAATCCTAAAAATATATCTATTCAATAGACAATGTCAGGTTTTTGGAACCAATGGTTACTTTCCAGGGAGCGATTTCAAGGATATGGGAGAGAAAACACTTTCTGGGTATGGTACTGGGGCTGAGGCAAGTGATCTGATTATGTCTTCTAAGTAACTCACGTCTGTTAATCCTAAAATGCCAAATTTGGGTTTCAGCTGGCCACGCAGGTAACACCTGATTCTATCAGAACAGAGGCCAAGAGCTCTGTGCAAGGTGGCTTGCCCAGGTTTGGTGGGTATCCTACCCACTCCCCACACTTGCAGCCAGGTACACTGAGGGGCACATTCATATATCTTTGGAGTGGCCAGAGGGTCGGGCGAGGGACCCGGCTTGGAAATACATGAAAATGGCTCCTTGCTCTGACACTGGTAGACTCACTTGCAGCTAGGCAATCCCACTGCCCTGCAATTTATTCTAAATATGGGAAATGCCTTGGCTGAGATGATCTCCACTAAAATTGGACTATTCCACAAAGGCTAGAAATCATCTTTATTTAGAGAAAGTTTTCTCACAGAGAACACACACAGCATTGCAAACACGAGCGCTTAAGGCGACGCTCAACAGAAAATCAGCCGTTTTCAAAAGGCCCTTAAGCACATCAGAGAACACCGTTTACATATAGACAGCTGAACCACTAGTTAAAAATAATTCCTATCTATTCATTAAAACAGGCAATTTAAGAGCTGCCATTAGTCACCATCTCATTAATTTACAATCGAAGAATCATTCAAGGTAAAGCAAAGAATTAATTTCATCGGGGCATCTTTGCTGGAGACTGGTGACTTTTAGAGGTGCATGGACGGGGCTCCTGCCTGTTACATCTAAGGATTCAGGGGAGCCTGCTCCTAGGGTCTCAGGATTGCTGTTCTGGAATGTCTGAAATTAATGGTGGGGAAGAGGCTAGTTGCCCTGGCTAAGTGCTCCTTTATCTGCGGAAAAGACACCTGACAATGACTCTTTCAGATAATTATAGATTCCTGAGGAAGGAGGGGGTTTCCCCAAAACTTGAAATTTTCGAAAAAGCCTGAATTTCCTTAAAAATATTCTGATTTGACTTTTTTATTTTGGCTCGGATGAACCAGTGCAGTTTGCTATCTCATTAAAGACAAACATTCCCAGAAATTCTGAGTTTATACACATCAGAGAATCTCACACATTCACGTAGATGAATGTAAATGGCTTTTAATCTGTAGATTTGCAAAAATCGCTCGTGTCCTTTCTTTGGTTTTTAGAAACTCCAAACATGCACTACTCCTCAATTTCATCTCTTACTCTCCTCTGAATAAAATAAGCCAATATCTATTAAGCACTAATGTGACAGGAAAAGCGCTGTACTCTCTCATAAGGCAAAGCAAACATAACCTTCTTTTGTGGCCTCTTCAACTAAATAGAAAGTGTGACTAATCACGATTGTTTAATCCATGTCTAGTCCCTACTGGGCGTCTTACATGAATTCTCAGTAACCCCCTACATCTCTTGGCATTTATTTTACTGACAGCCTGCTACCACATACATACGGAGAACTCCTTCACATGTTACAGATAAAGAAATTCAAGCTCTGAAAATACCAAACCACTTACTGGCCATGTTCACAGAGCTAGGTATTGGCAGGGTCTGAATGCCAACCAGTTGGCCTGACTGGCCCCAACCCGCAGAGGCAGCATTGCCAGCTAGCGGTGACTGGGCACTCAGGAAAGCCAAGATTGTCCTAAGGTTTTACATGTATTGACTGATTTGACACCTGTATCAATTATATGAGTAAGTACTATTATAATTACAGTCACCATTTCAGATGAAGAAACAGAGAGCTTCCACCCCTCGGCTTGGCTCACACAAAGCATCAGACTCCAGGGGCCCAGCAACCACAGTGGGCAGCCTGGTGACCCGAGAGAGTCCTCCCCTCACCAGGGAAGATGGTTATTTCTCCCAAGGACCTGTGTGAGGGGAGCTGGAGAAGGGTCCCTGCACGGAGATGATGGCACTTGACCTCTGACCTTCCAGCTAAAGATTCCTAGATGCTTTTGTTCACAACCTAATGGTTTATGTATATTTGACTTCAGAATTCTTGGCATATAAAGTGGGTGTTAAAAAAAAAAGTCCTAGCAACTACCCCAGAAAATAAAAGAGAAAATGTACAGTTTGTCACTTTGCCGAGATCAAACATTCTGAGAGCCCTAGTGAAATGAGCAGTCCTCACTCACACAAGTCAGGGCCACGGGAATCATCAGGGTGGGTTCTTGATGGGCCCCGAAGATTGTGTGTTCTGTGACACAGGCTAAAAGCTTCCCATTGCCGAGTGTGGGGAGAAATGCGAAGAGGTAGTTGAAGAGGGAAATGGAAAGCTAAGGCAAAAACAGTAAGCTAAGCTTCCCCGTCAAACGCTGCCAACGAACGAGGGAAGAGAAGGCAGGAAGCAAAAGGTCTGCAGTGAGTTGGCCTTCAGGGAGAAGTCACGGCCACCGCAGCCAGTGGCTCTTGGCTCCTGTCATCTCGATCAGGCAGGTAAAGCAGGATAACATACTTGAGGTTTTGCATGCAGACCTGTGCCTGAATTCATAGGAAACAGGGGTTTATCCCAATATCCTTTTAGGACACCTGCACGCTGGTGAAGTTCTACCATCACCCCTGCTTCACATGTGAAGAGCAGAGTCAAATCACGGCGCTGTCATCGGGGACGGAAGGGTCCGTCAGCTACATTCTGTGGCAGTGCTGCCAAGCCATAGGTGGTGGTTTTTTTAAATTACTTAAAAAAAATTAATATATAATCAAAGAGCAGGAAAGTCAATCTAAATACGTCCTAAGCAGAATTCAAATTCAAAGGAAATGATTTATTTTTATTTTATATTTTAGAGAGAGCAAGAGAGGGGCAGACGGAGAGAGAGAGAGAATCTCAAGCGGTCTCCATGCTCAGTGTAGAGCCTGACGCGGTGCTAGATCCCACAACCCTGGGGGATCATGACCTGAGCCAAAATCAAGAGTCGATGCTTAACCGACTGAGCGTCCCAGGCACCCCGGAAATGATGTTTTAATCAGGATTCCTGGCTGGGTCAGTTGGAAGAGCATGGGACTCTTGATCTCAGGATTGTGAGTTCAAGCCCCACACCGGGTGTACAGAGTACTTAAATAAAAAATTTAAAAATAAATAAATTGGGATTTTTAAGTGAACCAAACACTGTGAGAACAAAAATGGATCGATTCATGACCCCCTACTGATATTCATGAGAGTCAGGTATGCTGCTGGGAATTCCAACTTCATAGTACAAAGATGGCGGTACAGGCCAGCTCACACGCATGCAAATATATCCGCAATAATTTTTCAGTTGATGTAATGTTTGCCAAAAGGAGAAACTTTTTTAAAAATTATTACTTTTTACTGTTAATTTATTTTTGAGAGAGAGAGACAGAGAGAGAGAGACGGAGAGAGAGAGAGAGAGATCTCTCATCTGAGCCATCAGCACAGAGCCAGACATGAGGCTTGAACCCGTGAACGGAGCCAAAGTCAGATACTTAACCGACTGAGTCACCCAGGCGCCCTGTAGAAACTCTCTACTGTAAGACGCAAGATAAAAACTGATAGAAAAAGCCTCACATTCTCAGGAACAGAGTGGGAGGGGAGATGACATAAAGGTTAGTTAGTCTTGTGATGTTCGGGCCACTTTTATCACAGAGTGACTCAGCTGGACAAAAAATAGAAATGGATCTTCTGAGCCCAGACAGTCTTCCATTCATCTCTGCCTTTCTAAAATTATAGCCATCCTCCTTAACAGTAAGGACCGTGTTTTTACAAAGTGTGGAGCACGGCTTTCCCCTGGGCCTCAGGCTACTGTGCCCTGTCACTACGCAGGTATCACTTTTCTACTTCTTCTTTTTTAAAAATGTTTTATTTCTTTCTGAGAGAGAGACAGCATGAGCAGGGTAGGGTCAGAAAGAGAGGGAGACACAGAATCTGAAACAGGATCCAGGCTCCGATCTGGCTGTCAGCACAGAGCCTGACACGGGGCTCGAACCCATGAACCATGAGATCATGACCTGAGCCGAAGTCGGACGCTTAACCGACTGAGCCACCCAGGTGCCCCTCACCTTTCTACTTCTAAGACCGGCTCTGTTGTACCTTCCTTCGCTCTTCCTCAGCATACTGAATTGTCCCAAAATACAACAGAGCAGGCTTTTCTGGGGAAAAGCATTATGGGAGCATACAAACCTGAAAAATAATGAGCATTGGTCACCCTGGGACTGAAGGTGGAAGGTTCCTTCATTCCTGTTTTGTTTTGTAAATCAATAGGGTGCTGCCCCCCATTTCTTTTCTTTGGGTTGGCCTAGCCTTGGGCAGAGGCCCTGCATTCTTCTTCTCAGCCCAGATCGCAGAGAGGCCTCCGGCTCCTTCGCCTCCTTGGCATGGGGAAGACTCCTTTGCCAGCAGAGGCTCTGTGACTGCCCTGGAAGCGAGGGCAGGTTCTGGATACGCTTCATCAACGTGCAAGGGGCGCCCACAGTACAAGGCCACGCACGTCAACACACACCGCATGTTCCTGTTCACGAGCTGGGAGACTGGAATCTTACCACTGCGGCTGACTCTCATCTGCCTCGGTTTACTTGTCCAGGAAGCCAGATAAACCCCCTGAGGATACATATTGTGGGGCACACTGAATGCCTGTCTGTGTGTGTGTGCGTGCACGCGTGAGGTGTGTGAGCAATTACTAATTAGGATAACATTTCTTACGTAGCTTTCTAGAATATACTCCAAAACAAAGCAGAAAGGAAGCAGCAAAGCTTTATCTCCCTCTAGCAGCCATCCTAGCCTGGGGCTACGGTGAGTTCACATCAGGGGTCCATTGTGTCCAGATGGCCTGGAGGGCCAGGAGGCTGGTCCGCACAGGGACAATTTGCAGGAGGCACCACGTTGCCTCCAGGGAAATTATTTTTTCTTGCCAGAAGCTTGTTAGCTAAGTCAGAAGAATGCCTCTGGGTCAGAGGGACTGGAGGGACTGGCTTTTTCCTTACTCAGAACTTTTCATTCAGTCAAGCCG
>NW_027529934.1:10023235-10073766 GCF_008692635.1 Crocuta crocuta | reverse complement strand
CCCTCCCAGTCCCAGCCCCTGTCTTGAGAGTAAAATCAGGGAGGTTTCACCAAAAAAATCTGAGAAAATTTTGGGAACGCAAGGTAACTCTGGTCCAAAACTCTGGGATAGAAAGGTAACAGATGTCTTTTGCACGTGGGTGTGAGCGTATGCGTGCATGTGTGCATGCATGCAACTGTGTGTAGGGCTCATTACCACATCAGCAGAGGAGACCATGGCATAGTTCCTCAGAGCAGTGAGTGGACCTCGCTTAGGATTCTCCCACAGTGAAAGCAGCAGCATCTGGCTACGGACCTCAGTGCCCTCAGCTGGACCCTGAGGGACTGTGCCCATGCAGGCATCGTAGTAGCTCAGAGTGGCCTCTGCCTGGCACCAACAGACAGGATATAGGGGTCTAAGGGTCTGGCAGCAGATCCCTCAGGAAGCCAGAGGAGGGTGGGTGAAGGGTAGAAACTGGCTATGGCAATGTTAGTGTTTGTGTACAAAGTCACCTGTCAGATATCTCCTGGAAATCCCAAGAACAGCTCAGGAACCTCTATTTGGGGGTGCAGGGTGGGGGGAGGGCCCTGCTCCCACATAGCTCATAGAGGCAGAGAAATTCATTCATCCATTAGTTCATTCATTTATTCCATATATGCATGAAACTGAGGAGTAGCTACGTGTCAGGTATTGATTGTTCTAGATGTTGAGCAGGGAAAAAGGACAAAGATCCATGCCCCAATAGAGCCTTCATTCTAGTGAAGGGAAAGGCAATAAAAAATAATACGAAGCCAGGTGTTGAGAATTAGTAAGAAAATACAACAGGATAATAGAGAGTGGGGGTTGGCGGAGAAAGTCAACGTCTCTGGAATTAGGGAAATGTTTATATTGTTGCCAGATACGTACACAGACACATATTCTTTTGGATTTTATAGTAAACAATAAAAAAGCCTAGTTTTTTGTTTCCATTTTCAAGACTCTTCCAACCATTTAATTAAAATAATTCTATTGGAGTCCAATTTAAGTTATAAGGAGTTTTTAATGACCTGTTCATGATTTTTATTGTATTTAGATTTTATTTTATAAATTATGATGCAAAGGAAGCGTGTCATAAACTGAAGTTTACAAATCTTGACTAACCAGGGACTTTGTTGATGTCTGTTTTATCCATTGTATCAATGAATGAATGAATGAATGAATGAATGGAGGTGTGGTAACAGGTGGGTTCAAAGCTATCAATTATTAACCTGATTCTGAAGTCTCTCTTTCTGTAAAATGGATAAAAACAGTGCGTTTATAATGTGTAGCTCAAAGTCAGACAAATGGTAAACACATATTGACTTTTTTTGATATAAGAATAAATAAATCCTAAGATGTAATTTATGTGAATTTTAAACTTTTGTTTAATGAAAATTATTTAAAGGCAGTCTGCTGAATAACTTCTGAGCCTAAGATTATTCATGGAAACGCAGAGGCATTCTCAAGGAAAAAATGGAATCATTCTGTTTCTCTTAGATTTACTAATAGAGTTTAAAACTAAATGTTTTTTTCTTAATCTGAAAACAATAAAATACATCTTCCCGTATCCTGGTGTCTGTGAAAAGCTGCACCCAGATTGCATTAATGAATCAAGGAGATCCGTTCAGGAGGCTTTGTGGTCCTCTGGACATGTACAAACAGAGATTTGGGACTTGAAAATGCTGTGAACATTTACTGAGCAACTATTACGAGTACTGGGCATGGACCAAGAAAATTTGGAAATGGAGTCTCTAGTTTAATTCTTTTTTTTTTAATGTTTACATATTTTGTGAGAAAGAGAGAGAGAGAGAGAGAGAGAGCGTGCAAACACACACACATGAGCTGAGGAGGGGCAGAGACAAAGGGAGAGAGAGGGAAAGGAATCCCAAGCAGGCTCCAGGCTGTCAGCACGGAGCCCAATGCGGGGCTTGAACTCATGACCTGAGCTGAAGTTGGACTCTTAACAGACTGAGGCACCCAGGCGCCCCTTAATTCTTTTAAGCTAATATGAAAAATATATGAAAACTACTTCTCTCCTGAGCAGGTATGTTCCTTCTCTAGGCCAAATGATAAAAATGTCTATTTTACTTTCATGTAAATATCAAATACATCATTGTCATTGTCTTTCTGATAACCAAAGTCGTATTTTCACTGCAGAAAATAAATCACTTGTTAGCCTTGAGAGTGCCGCTAAAAACTTGGAATGTTTCTTATGTTCATTTTACATCTCTTTGTTTCTCTTTTCTTTACTCTTCCTGTTTATCTGCAAAACTGGAATTATGTAAATAAATATTCTTTGAACAGATTATTTTTAATGGCTTTTAATATTTCATTATATGGATAAACCATTAAGTAACGCTAAAGGTAATATTGGAAATTTGGGTCATTTCCAGATTTTCCACCATTAGAAATAATGCTGTAATAACTATCTTTATATATCTCCTTGACTTCCTTCTTAGAATAAGAATTTGATCAATTTGAACATGAGCATCTTCATGGCTCAAAATATTTTCATCCAGAAAAGTTGTAACAATTTATACCATCAGCAGGAAAATGTTAATATCTGACCCACCCTCCTTCTGCTAGAATTGGCAGCATGATTTTAAAAACACAGGGGTGCCTGGATGGCTCAGTCCGTTAAGTGTCCAACTCTTGATTTTAGCTCCGATCATGATCTCATGGTTAGTGCTGAGATAGAGCTCTGTACTGGGTGTGGAGCATGCTTAAGATTCTCTCCCTCTCTTTCTGCCCCTCCCTGACTCTCTCAAAAACAACAGCAACTAAAAACCACCACAACATACAGAACTACAAAATGGCACAAAAAAAGTAAATCTCCTAGACAAAAAAAAATTGTTATTGTTTTCTTAAACCTGCTTTTTTAAAAAATAATTTTTTAATGTTTATTTATTTTTTAAGAGAGAGAGACAGAGACAGAGATGGAGCATGAGTGAGATAGGGGCAGATCGAGAGAGGGACACAGAATATGAAGCAGGCTCCAGGCTCTGAACTGTCAGCACAGAGCCTGACGCAGGGCTCAAACTCACACACCCAGGTGCCCCAAACCCGCACATTTTTTTTTTTTTTTTGCTAGTAATAAGGTTAATATTACTTCTCCCCTTCTGTGTATACTATTTTCTTTCTTTCTTTTTTTTTTTTTTTTGCATTTTATTCATGTCTTTTATTCAGGATTGTTAGAAATATCCTTACTGTCTGATAAAAACACTTTCTATATTAAAGACATTGAATCTTTTTCTCTGCAATATTTGTTGCAAATTTTTTTACTCAATGGAATTTACCTTTTAAATGTTTACTGTACTTCTTGACCTAAGGAATTTCAAATCTGAATAGTAGGCATAAATTCATCCCTGCCCTGCCCAGAGCCCCTTTCTGTCCAATTCACACCGTTTTGTCAGAGAATTTGCTCCTGCCCAGAAAGCAGCAGACACAGGCTATGAAACTGAGCTCAGATCCAGCACTCAGTCTTCTGGTCCTTCCAGAATCCAGAGTGGCTTCTCTGCCTTGCCCTTGGGAAGACAGACCCAGCCCAATCATAACCCTTGCCCTTGGATTAGTCTGAGATCTTTCTCAGTACACCCTCCATTTATTTGTGGTATTTTGACTTACTTTAGTTCCTTATACTCATAATCTTTACTAAAACATGATGAAATAAAATAATTCTTTCCCTTGTGGTTTCTTCTACTGCTTTTAGATTTCAAAATCCTTCTCCATTCCAGTACTGGCTAAAAATTCACCTATTTCTTTCTCCTAGATTTTAAACGAATATATTAAAAACCCCACACAGTTCTCTAATCTTCTAGAGTTTATTCTGGTATGTGGCCTGATGAATAACCCACTTCCTCCCCCATTGGTTTGCTGTATTCCAGGGATTATATATTTGTGTGTGTGTCTGTGTGTCTTTGTGTGTATTTCAATGCACTGTTTTAATTACTGTAGCTTTATTATATATTTTAATATTTGAGATAGCAAGTTCTTTTTCACTGCTTTTTAAAAACTTTTCATAGCTACCCTGCCCCAAACTATTTTGTCATCAGAAGATATCTTTTTGGGGGCTCAAGGACAGGAGAAAGGATTCAAATTCTCAGTTATAAAACCAATGCATTATGGGGATTTAATGTATAGTATGTGGGCTATGGTTAATAATATCATACTGTACACTATATTTGCTAAGAGAATAAATCTTTGTCCTCACTACAAAAGAAAAGGTGACTGTGTGAGGTAATGGATGTGTTAATTAACTTGATTCTGGTAATTATTTCACAATGTATATATATATATATACTAAATCATACTGTATACCCTAATATACACAAATTTTGTCAATTATACCTCAATAAAGCTGGGGGGAAAATCTTTCATTATGTCAGTAACTGGATATCTCGAGCTTTTGAAAGCCAGTTATGGTTTAACCAAGTGTAGTAAGCCAGTCTTTATAAAACCAGAAGAGACTTTACTTCTAGACAGTCACATCTAGTTACTGCCACACTCCCAGCTCAGCAGTCCTGCCAGATTAAATTAATAAGGCAGCTATGAGAAATTTAGCAAATATGCTGTGGGAAGCATTACAATTTGCCTTTTTTTTTTAAATTAGGGTGAAGAAAACTGGGTAGTCCACAAAATTAAAACAAATTGCTTTCCTTCCAAAAGTGTTTTTTAAAAAATTTTAAATGTTTTATTTATTTCTGAGAGAGGGATAGAGACAGCGTGAGCAGGGGAGGGTCAGAGAGAGAGGGAGTCACAGAATCTGAAACAGGCTAAAGGCTCTGAGCTGTCAGCATAGAGCCCAACGTGGGGCTCGAACCCATGAACCGTGAGATCATGATCTGAGCCGAAGTCGAACGCTTAACCAACTGAGCCACCCAGGTGCCCCAAGTTTTTTTTTTAAGTTTATTTATTTTGAGAGAGAGCGTGTGTGTATGCAGGTGCACATGCGTGTGCTTGTGCATGAACAGGTGGGGGAGGGGCAGAGAGAGAGGGAGAGAGAATCCCAAGCAGGCTCCATGCTGTGAGATCACAACCTGAGCCAAAATCAAGGGTGGGGACACTCAACCGACTGAGCCACCCATGTGCCCCCTTCCCCCTTTTTAAAAATAGACATTAACAGGCCTTACAATCTGGTCTAGCACCATATGCTTTCCCTGATACTGTGATCTTTCAAATATTTAGACATTTATTTCTATTGTTTGTTTTTTACAATAGCATACGATAGTTACTGGTACCTTATAGAAAAAGATTCATGAACATCTCCAATCAACTACTGTATTTTGTCTTTCACCACAGTTCTGAAAGCAATTTATTTATATATGATTAGGTCTTTTCAGTGACATATATTTATTTAAAATTATATGAAATACATGTGATACATGAAAATAAATAGGAAAATTAGTCATTTGGAGACTTTACCAATACATTTTTCATTAAAAAGAAAAGTGATGGACTAGGGAATAAAAACACCTGCTAGGAATGTTCCAGAACTGCCTGGTTGGCAGTACCTTCCCTGCTGCTCAAACGTGAATTTTTATGCATCACAAAAGCAATCAAACAAAAAGAAAAAAGCCCACGAGAATGTTATTTCACAGGCTGAGAATGGGTAAGGAATGCAATGTTATTTCCTTAACAGAAAACTAGGGACTAAAATATGTAAAATGCAACAACTAAAAACGTAAAAATGTTAGTGTTTATAGGCTCATTTTCTATATTTAATACACATATTTAAATATAAGTGAATTATATTTTAAAACACTGCTGTTGACAGAGAAAACAAAATGCAAAGGAACAGATCTGGGGATTTGACGTGAGTTCTTAGTGATGCTACATTATCAGTTTAAGAGCAAAGTACTCTAAATGAGCCTCACGCTTTTCAGTATTACCAGAGGGAAAAGACTGAGTTCTTTTCCTTGACTGAGATTTTCACTTACTTCACCTAAACTACCACTATTATTAGACCATTTTGCAGATGACAAAAGTGAGGCTCAGAGGGTACAATTAATTCTATGGTAACTGAGTAGAATTTGAGCTAGAAAGCAAAGACTTTCCACCCTATGAAGGGTTCTTAACCCTTTTTGTGCCATGGACCCCCGCGCTGGGAGCCTGGTAAAGCTTACATGCCTCTTCTCAGAATTCTATTCTTAAATTCTTAAAATAAATGCACAGGGTTATAAAGGACAAAAATTATGATAAAATAGTTATCAAAATAGTTTTAGAAAAAAAATGGTATAGCAATATATGTTCTTTACTAATGTATTAAATAAAAAGATATATTATTAGTGGGTCTGATAACTATGGTAATTTTGAAGCAAGATGAGCATTAATATTTCAACAACTTTAACATAAGAGCTATAATAACTTTAATGTAATATGCAAACGTCTGTGATTTCTATTGTTGAAAAGTCACAGGTACTTCTACTGGTTTGTTGCCTACATTCATAGTTAGCATGTTGTTTCCTACACATCTTACATTTCCTTCTCCAAAGGAAGGCATCCTAAACATTTACGCTAATCAGAGGTTTGAATTTTAGCTAAAGGTTGGCGAAAAATAAAAATCTAATTTTGTTCTCATTCAAGTTCATAGACTCGCAGAATTCTGCCTACAGCCTTCGGAACTGGCTCAGTACTCAATGTAGATTCCACGTACACACGGTGTAGACTCCTACCATGAATCTGTGATGAGTGGAGTCAAACAAATGAAGACATGAAAGCTCCCACTGAAACACGGAGCTGGGTCAGGCCCTGTAGGTTGATGGTTCGCTTCCTCTTTCGGGGCCAAATGAATGAGCCCATCCTCCCTGCCTAGAGTGGGTCTGTGTGTGTGCATGCACTCCTGTGTGTGTGTGCGTGTGTGTGTGTGCGTGTGCGTGCATGTGTGTGTCAGAGGTGGGAGATCAACTACCACCCTTCCAAAAGGCACCTTTTTAACCTGCTTGGCCAGCACCTGGTACCTGATGACCCTCTGTCCTTCGGAGCCTGCAGCAGAGGAACCAACACAGGCTGACAGCAGGCATTTTACGGGCCCTGTTAGGTTGCCTGCAGGAGGGGTGAGGTGGAGAGCAAGGAACGAGGCCCAGCAGAGAGTAATGGCCTTCGAAAGGCTGTGACCACTTCCAGCAGAAGTCAGGAGGGGCAGGGGCCACCAGACTGGGTGCTGAGAAGGCAGCAGGAGCAGGTGTCTCTTTCCAGTCACGTGACCCGCCCACCTTGCAGCTGCACAGGCTGACGTCTTAGGTCAACACCTCAGATTGTTAGGAGCGTCAAACACTCCTTACTGCGAGGTTCTTGTCTGATATTCACCCACATCATCTCCCTAGAGAATTAGCATATTCATTTTGATTGTTCTTCCCATAAATGATGAGATAGGTTCCTTTAACATATTCAAATTTTTAAATTAACTTAAGATGTTAGCTAAAATTTTAAATACCTGAAATGCTGCCAAAATAAAATAGACGAACACATCTGGCTTTATTTCCCCAGCTTTGTATGGTGGGAGAGAACGTTCCAGTGGTTGTATGCGTTTATGTGTGCGTGTGTGCACCAGTCATGGGGAAATGAACAGAGCTTCTTTAATATTTTCTAGACTTCTTCCCTGTGCTTCTCAGAGATCGTGTTCCCTGCAGCACACCCCAGAACTTGCCTTGAGCATGTATGCCGTCTGCAGTTTTTTAAGAGAGGAAGATAAAAGTTTATATGTATCTTTAACTGGCAAGGAAGTAGGCTCATAATTACAAATGTAAATGAGCAGAGACTGATTATCCTTGACAAAAAGGCAGAATGATTCAGACCCTATATAAATGAAAGGATGGTACTCCAATTCAAATTCCTTAGCTTGGCATTCAAGGCCACCCTCCATCTAGGCCTGCTGACTCGCACAAGGAAAGCCTCCCCTGCATGGTATGGAGGCTTTCAGCTGCTCTGGTTTCATCTCAACCCATCTTTGTCCCTCACTCTCCTTCTCTAGTCTCAGTTCCTGGAGTATCCTGGGCCCTGTCCTATTTTGGGGACTCTTACACAGCTTCCCCTCCCTGGAAGACTCCTGATGGTCTTCCCAACCCCCACCCCACCCCTTCCATCATCTAGGTAACACCTACTTATTCTCCAGGTCTTGTCTCAGTCCTGCCTGGATCCTCTGGTGGGGCAGAAGGTGCTCTAAATAAGGGTTCCTAATCAAGGCGGGGGAAGGCCGAAGGCTGCTCTCCTGCCCAAGTCATGTGCCCTGGTCCTGGCCTCTATCTGCCTGGAGAAACAGATTCCTTTGTGTGAACCACAAAAAGCCTCCATCTGTCTGCTAAACTGTGTACCCACTGTGTGCTTCTACCTGGAGGGGCCACCTTTTTATCTGTCTACCTGCAAGGGATGGCTTTTTCTAATTTCAACAAAGGCACTACCATCGGCTCTGCAAGTCTTCCTGCTTTGCATCTGCAAGTGGACTTCTCATTTGCAGCCCTGATCAGTCTGTAGTCATTGCTTCCTCTGCTCAGTCGGGGAGTGGTGGCTCTCCCACTAGACCATAGGATCCATTTAGGGCAAGGACCATGGGTTTTTTTTGCCGAGATCCCACTTCCAGTCTCTAATTCAGCATCTGGCAAAGAGTAGGTGCTGTGTGCATATCTATGGAATGATTTAATAAAACGGAGCGCCACGGAGATGCTGTCATGGAAGAAATAGCCAGACTTTGGGTGCAACAGAGGGATCTAGCAAGTTTACTTACTCTTAATGAATAAATGAGGATTCAACAGATAATAAGAAGTAGAAGTTGGCAGACCCAAAGACAGACTTCATAACTTAAAGCAGAATTTTCACTGAAGCATTTCACCCTAGGGCTAGAAAGAAAGCACGTTGCTTCTAGAAGAAGGCAGAGTTAGGCCAGTAGTACGCCAAGAGCTTGCTTGGGAACAAAGGGAGTTTTAGACAGGACAGTGAGCTGGGAGGAAACCTGAGAGACAAAAATCTAATGACTCATGAGATTCCAGGTAGATCAGGCATCTTGAAACACGCAAAATGTACTGAAACAAAAATCCCTGCCCAGTTAGCTAAAGACGCGGAGGCAGAAGGCCTCTACATGTCACTCAGTCGGTGTCCTGCACAGCAAGAAAATGGGCTGCAGATGAAAAGCTGAGGCCAGTGTAGGAACAGTTATGGCCCAGCAACTCCTGCAGTCCTCAGGGACTTGGAAAGGGAAGATCCGTGTGGCGCACGCCTTGGTGCTGAGGGGGCAGGGCAGAAGGACTGTTAATGTAGACGTGAGTGCCTTCATATTAAATTTTAAAAATTACTCGGTAGGAAAATGCAGGGAGGGAAGATGATGAAAGGTAATCACCGGTCAGTTATTCATTCTAGAAAAAAAAAAACTATGCTATACCGTATTACATGTATACTATAAAAAAAAATCTATATATCATTGTATGCAGTTTACTCTACCATAATTCTTTCTTTATTTCATTGTATATTTTAGGGATATTTTCATATCTGTATATATAGACCTTATTCTTTTTTAAAAAAAGTTTACTTATTTTGAGAGAGAGAGAGACAGAGAGACAGAGAATCCCAAGCAGACTCCGCACTATCAGTGCAGAGCCTGACATAGGGCTCAAACTCATCAAACGTGAGATCATGACCTGAGCCAAAGTTGGAAGATTCACCAACTAAGCCCGATCTTATACATTTTTTAAAAAACCTGCCACACATCCTAGAGTTTGATGTGTCACAATTCAGGTTGGCGATACGGCTCAGAGTTTTGTTCATTTTAAAGTGGCCACATGTGGTCGGCAGCCTTCAAGAGGACCTCCAAGAACTTCTGCCTCCTGGCTCTCACACCTGTGTCATCCTCTCCCACACAGTACGTGGGCTGTTGTGGCCCTGAGCCTAGGATGCAAATGATGTGTATCACTTCTAAGATGAGTTTGTAAGAGATTGTGGCTTCTCTCTTGTGTGTTCTCTGGCTTGCTTGCTCTGTCTCTCTTGGTTCATATGCTCTGGGGGAAGCCAACAGCCATGGTATGAAGACACTCTGGCAGTCTATGGGGAGGCCCATGTGGTGGGGGGGGGTCGCCCACAACCGTAAGAATGAGCTTGGAAAAGAACTCTCCTGCCTCAGATGAGCCATGAGATGACTGCCACCCTTGCTGACAGTTTGACAGGAACTTGTGAGAGATCTTGAGCCAGAACCACCTTGCTAAATAGCCCCCAGTTCCTGGGGCGCCTGGGTGGCTCAGTCGATTAAGCGTCCAACTCTTGGTTTCAGCTCAGGTCAAGGTCTCACGGTTTGTGAGTTTGAGCCTTGCATCAGGCTCCTCGTTGACAGTGCTGAGCCTGCTGGGGATTTTCTCTCTCCCTCTCTCTGCCCCTCCCCCACTTGCTCTATCTCTTTCTCTCTCTCAAAATAAATAAACTTAAAAAGAATTTTTAAAAAAAGCTGTCCCCAATTCTGAACTCAGATGCTGTGTAAGATGATGAATATTTGCTGTTTTAAACTGGCTAACTTCTGTGGTAATTTTTTTGCAGTAATACACAACTCATGCATCACACACAGCAAAGTCCTAGCCATGGCCTCCCTAGACCAAACGCATATGCGTTAAAAAATTGGAAAGATCCTGCCAAATTGTCTACCAAAGAGGTGGAAGCAATTTGCAATCACACCAGTAAAGCATCAGAATGTCGGTTTCCAGACATTATCAAACTTTAGCAGTTTTGCTAAACTATTAAGTGAAAAATAGCATCTGTTTGCTTTGATTTGTATTTCTTTAATTTCAAGAGTTCTTTTGGGGCACCTGGATGGCTTAGTCAGCTGAGCGTCCGATTCTTGATTTCAGTTCAGGTCACAATCCCAGGGCCATGGGATCGAGCCCCACTTTGGGATCTGCATCAATCCATGGAAGTTGCTTGGGATTCTCCCTCTCCCTCCCTCTCTGCCCCTCTCCCCTGCTTTTGTGCTCTCTCTCTAAAATAATACAACTAAAAAAAAAAAACAAAAACAAAAGTTCTTTTGGACACATACCATGAATCACCAGAAATGCAAAAGAAAAGGTGCATTGTAGGTTCCAAATGATTAATTACAAGTGAGAGACTGTGGGCCACCGCGCCTCAACCTTCAAGCCACTATGTAATTATTTAAAATTTCTATCAAATGATTAATTTTATAAAAGTAATAACCACTGGAGTTGAGTCTGGGAGTGGAAGTAAGCTCCTGGTTTTGATTAATTTCTTAAAAATACACAGAACATTAAGTAATTGTAACAAGAGGCATGACCTTGAATCTCAAGCTAGGAGCCCTAAATTAGAAGTGATCAAAATCCAAGTATTAATTCTGTTTAGTGTTTCTGAACCAGAAGTTTAAAAACAAAAATTGAGTGAGTGGGATCAAATGGGATTTAAATGTCTGTATTTTGGAAAACGACTTAAAGGAAACAGCACAATGGTCTCTAATCAAATGTAAGCTCAACTGACTCTTACTTGGCTTCTGTTGCCAGTGAGAACATATGTTTTTGGAAAAAATCCTTTATGTGTTATAAAAAGCTATAGAGGGGATTGGAACTCTGACATTGGACAAAAGCAGAAATCACACTCCTCACTAGAGAAAAGCACCTGTCTTCTTCATGGGGCTCCCACTGCCATACCCAAGCTGCACGGTAAAGAAGAAAAATGCATATTTGGTTATTTAAAAAAATTTACCTTATTCTTGATGACATTTCACTAAACTATTAAGTATAATGGTTTCTCCTGCCAGAAGTCATAAAAACTATTTTTGAAACAACAAATCTGGGGTGCCTGGGTGGTGCCTGGGTGGCTGCCATGTGACTTTGGCTCAGGCATGATCTTGCAGTTTGTGAGTTCAAGCCCCACATTGGGCTCACTGCTGTCCGGACAAAGCCTGCTTCGATCCACTGTTCGTTCCCTTCTCTCTCTGGCCTTCCCCCACTTGTGCTCTCTCTCTCAAAAATAAATAGAACATTAAAAAAATTTTTTAATTTAAAAAAATTTTTAAAGTTTAAAAAAATTTATAACAATATAGCGGACATTCTATACCAAGGAAATTCTAGAAAATGTTCCTAAATATCCAAGTATCTAGGATTGAGAAGCAAGATACACTGGTTGTAGATGATATCAAATGATCACTTCAATCACATCAATGAGCAAGGCAGAAGGCTTTGTACGGCTATTAAGCTAATTGCAGTTGACCTTTGAGCAATGAGTTGGTTAGAGGTACCGACTCCCCATGCAGTTGAAAATCTGCATATAACTTTTGACTGCCCCAAAACTTAACTACTAATAGCCTACTAATAATAGCCTGGTAGCCTTACTGATAACATGAACAGTTAACACGTTTCATATGATATATGTATCATATTCTGTTTTCTTACAATAAAGTAAGCTAGAGAAAATGTTACTAAGAAAATCGTAAGGAAGAGAAACTACATTTATAGTTCCGCATTACATTTATCTCCCCAAATCCTCCTTTAAGCGGGCTCACACAGTTCAAACCCATGTTGTTCAAGGGTCGACTGCAGTTGACGTCTCACTTAGTACGTGACAAGGAGATGACAATGTAATTATCACTGTTGCTCCCCTAGGCTACACTGGTCTGAGGAAGGATAACAGAGGGATGTGGCTAAAACCAGGGTCTCCTCTCAGAAGACTCGCTGGGACCCCTGTGTCGCCCCTTCAGTTTTCCTGGCAGAGAAACCCAGGGTGGGCAACAGGGCACTAAACTTTCCTTGCTGCCCTGCCCTGCTCCAGGGATACCTCTAACGGGCAGCTTCTGACCCACCTGCCCCTGACAGGAGTTGGCCAAGCTGGTCTTGCCACTGTCATGGGCTTGTGACAGGCTCTAGCCACACCTCACCACACCCCAGCATGTGTGTATGTTCTTCCTGAGGGAGGGAGGGCTCCCTCCCCTGCACGGGTGCATCTGGGCAGCTGACCAATGCGAGACTGCACTTGCAGTGGCCCTTAGCCCGCTTACTGGCTCTCAGGGTAAGATGGCTGCCCTCCTCTCGGTTCTCCGAGAAAAGGTCGGGAGGACATTTTAGTCATACTACATAGTATCGGTCATCCTCTGAAGCATTCCCGACTGTTGACAGTTGAAGAGAGTTTTGGATAAGGCTATGGGGACTGTATCTGTCTTTCCTCCCTAGGCTGCTGTGGCCATGAGATGGAAGCAGTCTTCTCTGAGCACTGGCAGGAGCTCTGGGCCCATTTACAGCCCATTTACTCTTTCTCACTAAAGGTCTGACGGATCCTCGGGCAGACACAAAGACGATCACCCCTGTCTTGTCACCACTTCATGTTCCGCACGTGGCATGCACCCCAAAGAGGTTCACAAGCACTGTCCATGTACAAGCACTGTCTGTGACGGTATTCTCAAGCTCCACTGACTCTCCACGCAGAGGTCATAAAGGATTCTCCCACGTGGAAGGGGCTCATCGAATAGCAGCTCAGAATTCTGACCTGCCTGTCACATGACTCATCTTAACCTTCCGATAATAAAAAATAGCATTTTGCTAAAATATGTCTTTCCTTCCTCTGAATCACCATTGATCCTACGATTTACCATTTTCGAGCGAATACTACTTTTGTGTGATTGGGTCATTCCCGCTACTGGCACTGGACTGCCTGGGTTTGACTCCAGCTCCATCTTCTACTTTGGGATGCATGACCCAAAGTGCTTCAAATTTCCTTATCTGTAAAGTAGGGATATTAAAAGCAACTTCTCCATGGCTTGTTATCAGTATTCAATGAGTTAATGCGTGTAAAGGGCTTAGAACCATGCCTGGCCCATAGCACTTACTGGTAGGGTGTTATGTGGCTTGTCCTATACCTCAGTATCTCCACAACTGGCGAGATCTCCGGGTGAGATCAATCATCGATCTAGCTGTAAGTAAGTACCTGAACTGACGAGCCTCCAACATGTTGTGACAATAACATGCTGATAAACTAAAGACTGCACCCTGTTTGGAGGAAGAATTTGCTCAAAGCAAAAACAGGAGCACAGTGGAGGCCATTAATCACTATCATCCCTCCTCTCCCAGAACATTCAACTTCAGCAAAATTCAGGAACTTCTGCACTTAAGAAACTGTAACAGGATAGCTGGCCGAGCTGACATGCCACATCTGCTAGAAGCCACGTGCAATGCTGTCACCTTCCTGTTCAAGTTCGGGCGGTTCTGACTGAGCAACTCTGCACATCGGTCTGTGAAACACTCTAGCTTCCAGATTACTAAGTGAAGACGCACACCTCAGCACACCTTTCTCAAAAGCCAGCCAAGGGCATAAGCGTCCCATCTGGACCACCAGGTCTGCTCAGCTGATCACGCACAAGGAGAGAGCCAGGCACTGGTTTTTAAGTTTTAACTGGAAAACACTAATGAATAATTTTGGCTCTCCGGGCCCTCAACATCATCAGGGAACCACAATGAGATCTCTCAGTAAACACTGAAGGATCTGACGTTTTCTCCCTGTCATTTCTGCTAGGGTCTGAGCACGAGATTCAGACCCTTACCCTGTCACCTGAAGACATCCAGATAAGTCCTAGTTTTGGACCTAAAAAAGTGAAGTAATGATTCTGTCTTCTGGGATGGGGAAGAGCAGGCCAGACATGCAGTCGATCCACTGGTTAAGGCTATTTCTTCTAATGATCATAGGGAGCATATCTGCGTAAGATGATGTTCCAAGTTAGCCTTTTAAAGATATCTACTTAAAACAAGTAAATGAACAAAAAACCAAATAAATAAAACTAGCATTTCAGGACGAGGGGAATCACACATTGGTTATTGTCAAAAAATGAGGAAGAAGTGTAATCTGTATTTCAGCTGCACTAAGCAAGAGACAGAGGTACCTCCAGGACATCCCCCAGCCCCTCCGGGAGGCGGATGACCGTGCGGATGTAAAGGAGGCCCAGGCAGCCATACAACATGGGTTCAGATTCAACTCCTTCACTCCCGCCTACGTGGGCATCAGTAAATTTCCTAGTTTTCTCAGTGCCTTAGTTTTCTCATGCTCAAGATGACTGTTACAAAGAGTGAATGAAATCATTTACGTAGATCATTTAGGATTCTTGGTAAATAGGAAGGATGTAATCTATGTTAGCTATTATACTTTGTTTTTGGAACTGACTTTTAAATAAATAAAAAACTTTTAAAAGTTAATTTTTAAATTTACAAGCATACTTTGACACGTCTTTAAATGGTAAAAAAAAATGATAAGCATCTGGAGAAAAAAACTGGTATGATAGCATTTACATTGTTTGTGGCAATACCATCCACAGGTTACCGATCAGAAAGTCATTGTTTCTGCTCCAAATTTCAGGACATCAGAACCACCAATAGAGCTTTATAGCATTTATAAATATAGCATATTTATTTATAGCATAATACACTTTTCCCAAATCTAGATGACAAGTTTCTATATGCCAAAATACTGAAAATTGCCAGTCTCAAGTATATACTACAAGTCTGTCGATTTCTGCTAAAACACTGGTGTATCTTAAACAAAACCCCCACCTTGGTGTATCTCAAAGTCTAACAATTATGTTAAGATGAGAGTTTAGGGGGGCACCTTGGTGGCTTCCGTCAGTTGAGTGTCCGACTCTTGGTTTCAGCCCAGGTCATGATCTCACGGTTAATGAGTTTGAACCCTATATTGGGCTCCACGCTGCTGGTGTAGAGCCTTCTTGGGATTCTCTCTCTCTCCTACTCTCTCTGTCCCTCTTTCACTTGCACTCTCTCTCTCAAAATAAATAAACTTAAAAACAAGTTAATATGGAAGGAAGAATATTTTTAAAAAGATAAGAGTTTAGGGATTGGCATTTATTTAAATTATTGTTGCTAACTACTACAGAAAGACAACTAAATTAAGCTAATGATTCAAGCATTAGCTACTAGTATTTGGGTCAAAGCTTTCAGATGAAACTAAACGTATGCATTATACACTGCATTTCTTTGGCAGTTATTTATTTATTTATTTGGCATTTACTAACAATGATGGATTTTTGTTTAATGACTTCACTTTCACAAATAGAGTAGGAACTGCCTCCCTATCACTTGTCATCCATTGGTCGGGTATTTTTTAGTTTCTGTTTGTATCGGCCAGGTGTTTCTTTTAAGGTAACAACGTTGCCAAGCTCAATGGCTTAAAACAACAAAGGTTTATTTCTCACCATCACAGGTCAGCTGGGGTGCTGCGCCATGTCACCATGTCATATCTTCATTCAGGGATACAGACTCAAAGAGACCAGCAACTGAGAACTCTGCTGGTCACCACGCGAGGAGGTAGGTGGTATGTACAGTTCTACACTGGCTCTTAAAGCTTTCCCTCAAACATGACACATATCACCTCTATTTCCATTCATTCCATTAGGAATGGGAAGTCATGTGGTCACGTGGGCCAAAAAATTATCCCAAGGACTCAGAAGGAGATTTAGTGACTATCCCCAGTGACTGTTAAAAGGCACTTTGTAGGATTCTTCCTCTTTAATTGAAAGGTTATACATGTACCTATATCTAATTCAGGCATCAAATATAACATGGCTGCCTTTACAATGCCCCCGTGCTATATAGAGCCCATATTGTGAGCTATGCAAGGGAGGAAATTAGTAATTTGCATCCCATAGGAACAAACTTGATTTTCCCTCTGAAGGAAAATAAAATTTGGATCAGAAAGCAGAAAAATATTTAAGGTCCCAGTTAATTTGTTTCTTGTTGAATTATAACATGTAAGTAGAGAGAGGAACAAATAGGTTTCTTATTTGTTTTCCCTTTTGGAGGAAAAGTCATCAGTTTTTTCACACAAAGAACACACTTCAGCAGGCTACTTTCCAGGACTTTACGATGTCACCTCTGGCTGGACCCTTCTCCACCTGCCTCCTCTGCCACCAGCTCTTCAAACATCCACCTGGAGGAGAGGGATATGGTCTCTCTCTCTTTTTTTTTTTTTTCACAGCTGATGGGGAATTAGACCTGGAACTTTCACTTATTAGCACTTACTTTAAAATTGGAAGGAACATCAGATGTGTGATGGGAGACCGCTAGCTGTCTTCATGTATCTACCCCATGCGGCACACATGACAACCACGTGACCATGTCCTGGCCAAAGGGTATGGGGAGGTGTCTGTCACTTTTAGACCGTGCCTTTGAAAGAACAGGTGCATCTTCCTCCAGGCACTGTGCCTCTCCGCACTGGCTGGTATGTGGACATGGCAGGTGCCGGAGCAGCATTTTAAACCACAGGATGGCAGCTGTGTACTGAGCATGTCAGAGCAACAAGATAGAAGGGATCTGGGTCTCTGACACTAGAAAGCTTCTGAAAGAGCCCTGGAGGGGGTATACTAAGACCGTATGTAAGAGAAATACATGTTTCCAATGAAGTATTAAATTGCCATGGCAGCTGGGTCACTTATTTTCAGATGAAGAAACTGAAACCAGAGACTAAAAGATGGATCTATGGCCACACAGCTAGCTTCTCTGTAGACTGTTCATTAAAATGATGGAAAATGACTCATCTCTTAGGTTAATGACCAGTACAAGTTCTTTTTTATTGATTTAATGTCACAGTAAGCAGGAAGAACAAAAGAACTTAATGCTAAGAGGTACACCGTTTCAAGTTTCGTGGGATGATCAACATATTCTATTATGAGACAGTATTTAATTCAGTGTAGATTGCTAGGGTCAGAGCTAATGAGAAATTCTCAAGGTTGTGATTTCACCAATAGCCAAACCATCAGAAGATATTTTCGAAGTACATTTCCCAAAGTCCACAGGATCAGTGGGCTGTCCTGTATTTATTCTTCTTTCCTGGAAGGAATAGTGAGCCTTCAGACGTGACTAGAACTTGGTTCTGATGGTGTAAGCAACCAGATTTAAGTAGACATTCAATGGGGCGCCTGGGTGGCTCAGTCGGTTAAGCGCCCGACTTAGGCTCAGGTCATGATCTCACAGTTTATGGGTTCGAGCCCCGTGTCAGGCTCTGTGCTGACAGCTAGATCAGAGCCTGGAGCCTGCTTCGGATTCTGTATCTCCCTCTCTTTCTGACCCTCCACTGCTCACGCTGTGTGTGTGTGTGTGTGTGTGTGTCTCAGAAATAAATAAAACATTAAAAAAAAAAGTAGACATTCAAGAAACCACAGGCTTAATGAACTAAAATGAAGTCCACCCATTGAACACATTTGTTTTTAGTTAACATTTTCATAGGAAAGGAGGAAAAAAAGGTTTCAATTCATCATTTCTTTGATATTCTCAAAGAGTATCATTTTAAAATGACATTCAACAGGAATTATGCTATTTGACGTGGTTCGTGCATCTGAGGCTCTAAGGAGTTGCGAAATGGCTGGGAACAGTTTCAGAGAGCAAAAACATCTGACGTTGTTGGTTTAAGCTTTGGATATAGTTTACGGAGACCCAGAATTCTTTGTCTCCTTTGGAATATAGCTCAGAAGCATTTCTTTAAGGTTCAACTTAGTGTCCTCCTGCTTGGAGGGCTGATACTGAGTCTTAGCATCCCCAATCAGGGACAACTAAAACTGGAGTAAACCAGCCATCAGAATGCAAAGCCATTTGGTTCAGTTTTTTTCCACCCCTCTTTCTGAGTTCCCATCCAGCTGACCCGAGGCCTTTTTGTTATTAGCAGAAATCACAGTGAATGGGGCATCCTTTCCTACGGTACATTGTTCTCTGCTTCACTTCTCTTCAACTTTTCAGTCTTTGATTTGGAGCTCAGAATTTCTAGGGGTGCCTGGGTGGCTCAGTCGGTTAAGCGTCCGGCTTCGGCTCAGGTCATGATCTTGCGGTTCGTGGGTTCGAGCCCCGCGTGGGGCTCTGTGCAGACAGCTAGCTCAGAGCCTGGAGACTGTTTCAGATTCTGTGTCTCCCTCTCTCTCTCTGACCCTCCCCTGCTCACACTGTCTCTCTCTCAGAAATAAATAAAACATCTTAAAATTTTTAAAAATTAAAAAAAAAAAGAATTTCTATCAGGGAACACATTAATGCCAGTTATTTTTTTTTTAATCTGGTGTCATCTATCTGCTTTAAAACATATCAAGGGCCCTCATTTGCCTACAGAATGCCTGAGCTTTAACATCAAAAGACCTTCAAGACCACCCATCCTGCCTCTCAAGACCTNCCGCGAGATCATGACCTAAGCGAAAGTCGGACGCTCAACCGACTAAGCCACCCAGGCGCCCCTTTTCATTCTATCTTTCATGTTGAGATAGAAAGAAGGAAAAAATTTATGGTGTGGAAAGCTGTGTGAGAGGCAATTGATGTCTTACACTAGGAATCAGAAGACCCAGATTTGAGCTTCTTCTCTGAGTTTTCTGCCTCCTTAACTCTGGGCAATTCACATTTATAGAAATGAAATCTAAATCATAGCTCATTCTAAAGTAATTCTCAGGCAACAGCTGGCAAGGAATACTCCTCTGAGATTTCCTTTTCCTTTTAAAAATTAGCTTGAAATAGAGATGAAAATACCTGCTGTACCTTCCTCACAGCGTGTGAGGCTCCAATGAGCTGGCGGCTGCAAAAACGCTCTATAAACTCCTGGGTGACACATAAATGAAATGCATTATGGCCACGGAAGGGAAAGAAAATGAAACAAGTACATCTCACTCAACAGTCCTCTTCAGAGCACTTACTGTGGACCAGGCAAGGTACCAGGTGTTAGGGATTCAAAGAAAGCCTGGAGACTCAGGACTGACCTGGCAAGGCCTCCATCAGACAGACGGGCCTATTCTCAGATGGACTCTCTCTACAACTAACTTCCGCCTCCATGGGTCTGAGCATCACAGCCTGTGGGCGAGTCTGGACACGGCAGAGGAACAGGTGACCTCCAAGGCCAAAAGATACACCATATACAGCCACCACCAACCCCCATCGCACCCGAACTGGACAGGATATAGCACAGTTGGTAAGTCCTTCCAGGAAACAACTGCAATATAACTTTTTTTCTAATGTGAAAGATCTAATAATGCAAATATCATGTCAACATTTATTTCTGACATTGTTTACGAGGCATTCATTTTTCCTTAGCATCCAACCTGCATAAGTCTTGGATCTATAGGAAGTATCACAAATCAAAGACCATGCCTCCTTTAGCAACATGTTCAAGACTACATTCATCCATTTACTCATTCACTTATCCTACAAATATTTATTCTGTGCTTATGACATGCTAGGCAATAGGCAAGGTGCTGGGGGAACAGACATTGACAACCAGAGGGGCCTAAAGCAAATGGTTACACAATAACTTTAATTACAACTGTGATAAGGTTAACAAAGAGAATACAGAGTTCCATGCTACAGTGAAATCTGTAGGGGGGAGGAGGGATGGTGGAGGGGAGGGGAGGGGTGAGAGGATGCTTCCAAAGGCAAAAACATTCAGGCTGAGACAAGAAAGATGGAGAGGGCGAAGGGAAAAGCAGTAGGGGGCAGGAAGTGCAGGAGTGGGAAGGAGCTTGGCCAGGAGGGGAGGGAAGGGAGGATCCCAGAGTGCAGTGCAGGGTCAACCCCACTTAAGTCAGAACCTGAGAACAGCGGGAAGGGATTTAAAAGGGGGAGTAACATGATCAGGTATGCAATAAAAAGCAACACAGAAAGGTACCTTTAATGCCAGGATAGCAGTAAGAAACAGAGAGCACTGGACAGGGGAGGGAGTGGGGAGTTATCCTGGTTGTGTGCATTTTGTGGATGAAGACGCTGAGCCTCAAAAGTACCGTCACTTGACCAAGAATACATAGATATTGGCAGAACCTCCTTTTTCTGACTCTTGGTCTACTGTTTTTATTTTTATTTTTTTTCTATAATGGCACCTTCCATCCTATAACTGTGAATGTGGAGTCACGGTTTTCCCACTCTCTGACTCACATCTACATAGTTCTAGAACTAGCACTGCTTTCTCACTTCTTTGAACTTCTTTGAATGATACTACTAATAATAGCAATAGTCATTTATAAGGAGCCTGCCATGCGCCAGGCAACTTGGTAGGTGCTTTTCATTTCTAATCTTCACAACAATCTTGTAAGGTAGGTGTTATTCTTACGGTTTTACAGTTGAAATGATGGAAGCTCAGAAATATTTTGTAAATGGCCCACGGTCACATGGGTAGCTCAATGGGATCAGGGTCCACCGCCATTTCCCTCCACTCCAAACCATCCCATCACACCATACTGACTCCAGATTTTATCATTATCAGATGCCAAATGCTGGTCTTCTGGGAAAAATCAGAATGGGAAAGGAATACTTTGTCTCCCTAAATTAAAAAGGAACTTACATGAAATTCTCTGGAAAGTTAACTAATGAAATACACAAATAAATACATACAGCCACAAGAATAATAAGAATTTAGAAAATCCAGATGAAATTTTTCATTTTTAATCTATCACACTAATGGAACAAAAAAATTTTTCAATGCTCCACTACTTTGTTTCAGGAGATAAATATTGGCAGTAACCACAGGGCTGGGCAAGATGAAAACATCCCCTTCAAATGATCTGATCCACAATCTCCACTGGAGGAATCACACTGCTGATCACTCACAAAGGTGGGGCACCAGAGATAAAAAGAATCCATCTCTGACAGATCTGATCCCAGTCTCCCAAACAGGTGGAAATGGAATTTAAATTCACCTTCTATATAGTAGACACTCCAAAAATTACAGAGATAGTTTAAGAAAAATTAAAGAGACATATATACAAAAAATCTGGCCCTAATGAGAAAGTTATGTAGTCCAAAAGAAGAATGAAGAAAACTAGGAAGATCTTGGAAATAATTATAATCCCCCCGAGATAAACGTTGCCCACCATGTCAGACATGTTCAGGCAATGGCTGTTATTCATTCTCAAGGAGATAAAAAGAAACATCCCCATTAAAAACAAGAACACAGGGGCATCTGAATAGTTAAGCATCGGACTTCAGGTCAGGTCAGGTCGCGGTTCATGAGTTCGAGCCCCACGTTGGGCTCTGTGCTGACAATTCGGGAGCCTGAAGTCCGCTTCGGGTTCTGCGTCTCCCTCTCTCTCTGCTCCTCCCCCGCTCACACTCTGTCTATCTCTCCCTCCCTCTCTCAAAAATAAATAAACATAAAAAGAAACAAGAACACAGCAAAGGGCGCTCACTCTAAGACAGAAGAAATAAGATCATTAACGCATACAGTAAATACTAAAATCAACACTGCAGAAAAACTGAGCCAGTGAATCAGAAAGAGATACAAGAGACATACATGGGAGGTTGGAAAATAATCAGACATTGGAAAGAAGGTAAGAAAAGCTGACAGACATAGAAAATAGAGTGTGGGGATGTAACCTGCCAGCAAGGGGAGTCTCTAAGCGGTTACCAACAAAATATGGTCAGTTTTCCAGAACGTAACACCAAAGCCAAATGCAAAAAAAAAAAAAATCTATGGATCAGAGGCTGGAAATGCGCACTGTGTTCTGTTATTTTTGAAAGAAAAAAAATACACTCTGCATACTTACTTAAGATACAAAGCATTCTGAAGTCTAAAACCAGAGAACCAAATCACTTTCAAATAGGTGAAAAGTAGTATATCTTCAGATTTCCCCTGTAAAATTGAATCTAATGGAGGAGGCAGGACAATAGTAGAAGGGTATGTGTGTGTGTGTGTGTGTGTGTGTGTGTGTATGTGTGTGTGTGTGTGTGTATGAAACCTATAAGAATATTTAAAAGGCTCCTGCATGCTAGAAAGGCTGTATCACCCCAATACCATTTCTACAAAAATCAGAGGAGTCGATTTTCCATTCAGCAAGACCATCAGCTGAGGAAGATAATTGTAGATTAAAAAAAGAACGATAAAGAAAAATCTTAAGTAATGATCTTGACAAATCTAGTAACTGATGACATTATTGAAACAAAAAAGAAAAAAAGAAATGTAAATGAAACATCAAGAGAAAGAAAAAAGAATTTTAAGATCCTCAGAATAAATTAATGAAGTATGGGAAAAGGAGAGAGTAAAGAGAAAAATGTCAAAAGGCACAGAATTACTCATATGCTTAAAATATAGCTATTTTGTCTAAAGAGGTAGCTATCATCATCATCGTCGTCGTCACCATCATCAAAGCTATCACTGATACAGCACTTACTATGTGGCATTCTAACTATTTTAATCCTTAAAATAAACCTATGTGGTGGGTGCTTTATTGTCTTCATTTCACATGAGGAAACTGAGGCCCAGAGTGATAAAGTAACTTGCCCAAGGCCCAGAGCTAAGTGAGTGGCATTCTAACCCAGCTGTTAACCACTTCACTCTCCTGCTCCGCGATGACCAGTCATGACTAGAAAAACACAGCCATGTACGGGGTATGTTTAAAAATAATCACTGGTACATTTGAGGTAATAATGATCATTATAGCAACTACTATTTGCAGAGGACCTATTATCGCCAGGCATTGCATTAAGCATTTTAAAGGCAACAGTTCATTTAATGGGAAGAACCTGTAAGAAAATGTAAATGTAAGGAGTTTACCTAAAGGTAAAGATACTGTAAAGATCATAAAGTTGCCCGAGGTCACCCAGCAAAGCCATGATTTGAACTGGGGTCTATTTGACCCTGAAGCACAGACTCCTTTCTCGACTACACTGCCTCCCACACAGGGACAGGTATTTATATTCCGAATAACACTGAAAAATAAAACAATATCGGGCTCACTTTGTCTTTTAGAAAGGCACAGTGACTGTCTCCATCAAGGTTACCAAGGCTAACAGCTCAATTCAACAGATAACTTCCCCCACTCCGCTGTCCGCTGGGATTACCGCTCCTCCTTCAAATTCCCTCCTCCCACGGCTGTCCTCTGATTTTCCTCCTAGCTCACTGCCCTGTTCTTGCCATTCTTTTACTGGGTTGCTGCGTCTTTGCCTGGCTCCTTGCCTGTCAGTGCTTCTAGAATTGGGCAAGTGCCCCTCTGATAATGATGACCAAACATTACACAGCCCCAGATTTTTGTCCACACACACGTATCTGCATCTGCCTGCTGAGCACACTCACACACGCATCTGCACATACAGCATCTGTATCTCTCTCAGAATGACTCAGGAGCCATTCCATTCAAGAAGTTTGTTCTCCCTTGCCCTCTTGCACCTTGTCCTATCACATGAAGCCAAAGTGGTCTTTAACCCACTTATCTCTCCCGCCAGACTGTAAAATCCCTTATCTTTTGCTTCACTTCTGTTTCTAAAATAAGGGAGTCCAGGTCTGGGACAGATACGTAACAAATGTTTATTAATTGAATAATAAAAATAAGAGTAGAAAGAAAGCATCAAAAGGGCATTACATTAGACGACGATCCGTTTTAAAGAATGAAAATAATCATCAAAACCTGCCAAAAATATGATGGCCTTGGGTATCATTTTCATTCTCAATTCATTTAGCAGGAGTTTTAAAAAATCACAATGCACACTGCTGGGGAGGCTATCCATTTGACCTCTTTATCTTAGCAGGTGTCCAAACACTGTCGGTGGAAGGTGCTAGGCAATGTACGTCAAAGACAATAAAACTATTTAAAACCATCAACCCAATGATCCCACTTTTGGAAACTTACAGAAGGAAATCAATCAACAGAAAAAGATGGCTATATTTGGGGATATGCTTACAGAAGCATTATATGCTATACAATAATGAAAAATAGGAAATAAACTAATACCCAACAGCAGGATATAAGCTAAGGAAATCAATTTGAAGTACTTTTACACATCCATTAAAATTTAACATTATGACTATAAAGGAAAATGGAAAATGATATAACACTAAGAAAAAGCTGGAATGCAAAATTACACGCTGGCTATGACTGCCATTCCGTAAAAACTATTACTTGCACCTGAGCAAGGACGGAAACCATCTGACAAGAATTCACAAAAATGAAAAATGTGTTGTGATGATTGGATTTTATTTTCTTTTAAAAATCAAATTTTAAAATGCAGGTGCCTGGGAGGCTCAGTTGGTTAAGTGTCCGACTTCAGCTCAGTACATGATCTCATGGTATTTGAGTTTGAGTCCCGCGTCTGGCTCTATGCTGACAGTTCAGAGCCTGGTGCCTGCTTCGGATTCTGTGTCTCCCTCTCTCTCTCTCTGCCCCTCCCTGGCTCATGCTCTGTCTCTGTCTCTCTCTCAAAAATAAATAAACATTAAAAAAATTTTTTAAAAAGATGCAGTTGCTCTAATATGAAATAAAACACAGTTTGAACACCGGTTCCATACTTAATGAGCAGTGCTACCTTAGGGAAGAAGCTTAACTTCTCTGAACTTAGTTACTCATCTATAAAATGAGAAAACTCTGTATCTATCTCTTAGTAGACTAAATTATGTGATAAGCACTTTACATAGTTGTACCTTGCACTATCCTTAGCACTTTACAATAATACCTTGTTTAACTATCAAAACAACTTTTCAAGATGATGCACAAGGAGGTTCAGTAATCTACAGTGACAATAGCAAGATAACAATGACTTTCAATAGCTTTCCAAAGCCCATTCAGCCAAATTGAGCAGCAACAGCAACTGCAAACACTTAACTGCATGTCTGTTAGTGTGGCAAGCATCGCGCTAAAGGCTTTACTATTATTCTATGTAGCCCATTACAACAATCTGTTATGTAGGTACTAGAATTGTGTCCTCAGGATAGTTAGGCTCAGAGAGATTATGTAACAAGCTAATGAGTGAAAGAGTCAAAATTTGAACATGGGTCTGAGTTCAGAGCCAACCAGGTGCTTCGACCCTATGTATTGATGCTTCCAATTTCTGCTAGGATGGTGTACACAGCCCTTCAGAGCTTGAACGTAACCCAAACATTCCTCACTCTAGAACGGGTGGCATTTCTATATTCTCTTCAATGACTGGGAAAATCACTGGGAGCTCGAACTCCATAGGGGATCTATTTTTCTCTAAAAACAGAAGAGAATCTTTTTAGAAAGTAAAAATGTTTCCCACCTAACATTCTTTAAAAATGCACATAATAAAAAGATTCATTTGGTGGACATGTTCTCTTTATCCTGACATTAGTTCAGTGCTGAGGAACTATTATTAGAAAGCTCTCAGCTGAAGAACATGCCTTCAAAAAGGAAGATAAGATGTAGGATACTGTGTGTTCAAAGCTAATTTTAATTATACAGGCTATAGGGTTACTGAGATATGCCAAACATTTAGCTAATTAGCAGACTCTTGAGACAAGAGGGATGCCTAGAGACAGACACTTTTTCTTCATTAATGAGTGATGACAAATTCTAGTTAAACACCCATTTTTACTTGTACTATAAATTCACTTTATTCTTCTTTCTTAAAGTCCAATAACATGAATTAATTTAAACTTGAAATTTAGACATGAAAACTAAGATGGAGAGCTTCCACTTTAAACACAACTATCCAACATCAACCACCATACTGGGAAAATTTGGGGGGGGGAGTAAAAAGTTACTAATATTATGATACTGTATTTATAAGCTCAAGGACCTGAAATTAATTAGAAGACTCCATTTAAAAAAATTCTATAGGAGTGCCTGGGTAGCTCAGTCGGTTAAGCATCCGACTTCAACTCAGGTCATGATCTCATGGTTCGTGAGTTCGAGTCCCGCATCAGGCTCTGTGCTGACAGCTCAGAGCCTGGAACCTTCTTCAGATTCTGTGTCTCCTTCTATCTCTGCCCCTCCCCAACTCGTGCTCTGTGTCTCTCTCACAAAAATAAACATTAAAAAAATTTTTTAAAAAATTCTATAGACAATGTTTAACAGAATAGTAAAACCTAAGTTAACAAGCACTGAAGTGTCTGGAGCCCTCTAGTAATTGGTATGTTCTGAGGGCCTATCATACAAAGAGAAATGAAAATAGAGATAGGAAGAAAATACCTATCTTTCATGAAGTACTTATCATATGCTGCAGTATACTAGGTGTTTTACCAAAATCTCCTAATTTGTTCCTCAAAACAACCCAGGAAAATATAAATCATTATTCTTATTTTATAGATGAGGAATCAAGGCATATGAATTTTGAGTAAGGTCATCTGGCTAGAAAGTAATTTGGCTAAGTTTGATGCCAGGCTGCTTCTCTTAGGCTAATTACTGATGTCAGCCTGTATCTGAGGAGACTTTATGAACAACATAACTCATTTTTTGTTTGTTTGTCTCCCTGGATCAGATACATTTAACTCTTTGGATATCTGGTACTAACAAAAATATCTTCCTAAGGACACAAGCATGAGGTAGGTGTATTTCTCTGTCAGCTTTTCTTTCAGAATAAAAATTAGATCCAAGGACACTATCTAAATTTCCAATCTGAAATCAGTGGGATTACCCACAATGCTTTTCAGAGGAAGTGGTTCCTAGGCACCCTGACATTTGAAAAGGTTAGTGGTTGTAGCAGACTCTAGTTCCTTACAGTTCTCTGATTTCTGGTGCTCCTCTGCCACACAACCTTGTTACTTCCCTCATTAAGATGTGAAGGCTATTTTTCCACTCCCTTGAATATGGGCAGGCTCTGTCACTGCTCTGACAAACAGAATTGGAAGATGTTCCACTGCTTCTAGGAAGCCAGTTGTCAACTGGGAAGCATGTTGTGAGACTACCATGTTGTGAGAAGCCCAAACTATGTGGAAAAGTCATTTGTAGATTTTTGTTGATGGCCCCAGTTGACCTCATAGTCAACTTCAACTGCCAGCCCTGTCAGGGAGCCATCTTGAATATCAAGCTGGGCTGAGCCTTAGGGTAATTGCAACGCCAGCCAACATCTAAGCGTGTGAGAGATACTACACAGGAACTGTCTAGCTGAACTCAGTCAATTCACATAATCACAACATAATAATAACTTCTTATTTTAAGGCGCTGCATTTTGTACTGGTTTGTTATACAATGGAAAATCCAACAGTGGTGTTGGTGTTGGTTTTCTTCTAGAGTGAACCAACTATTTCTTTAAAGCATTTGAGTGTAGATGGGGGGGGAGGTATATTAAAATATTACACATACCAGTGGTGGCTACGCAGTTTTCTAGTTGAGGGTATTCTTATAAAGGATAAAAGAACTATGAAAATGTATCTATAAAAACCTTCTTACATTTTAGGCTATGTCTCAATAAATTGCCCATACAGAGGTATTATGTTTCAAAGCTGATGTTTTATCAAGAAAAGAGAGTGGGTTCTCAGCAAAATGATTAGAAAATTTGGGGTTAGTTTACTATAATGCTGTCAAACTCTTCTCCTTTCTTAATGCAATAACCAACCATGATTGAGTTCGTGAACAGCCTCAGAATGCCAATAACTTATTTACTTTTGCATTTTCTGCCAAATTCCACCTGAGCTGATGAGGGAGAGAATTCAGCAATAACGATCCCAAGCAAGAGAATAAAATGCTGGGAATAGAAGGATGTTCCAAAATGATGTGGAGGTTAAGTATAACAGACAATAATGTTAAGATAAAAAATAAACTCTTTTCTAAGGCATGTCACAAGGCTAGCATAGATTTTTGTCAAGTCTCTTCAGCTTAAGGATCTATTGCTTATTTTTGTTTGTTTGTTTGTTTTAACAATGACTTTAAGGCCAGGCAAGATACTGAATCTTGAAAGAAAAATTCACTAGTATTCAAAATCCTGCACTTATTAGGGTGCCTGGGTGTCTCAGTCAGTTAAGCATCAGACTTCGGGTCAGGTCATGATCTCATGGTTCATGAGTTTGAGCCCTACGTCGGGCTCTGTGCTGACACCTGGGAGCCTGGAGCCTGCTTCAGATTACGTGTCTCCCTCTCTCTCTGCAACTGTCTGACTCACAGTCTGTCTCCTTCTCCCAAAAATAAACATTAAAACAAATTTTCAAACAAAATCTTGCACTTATTAACAAAGACAGGGCAACCATATTTCAAAAAATTTCAATAACAGGCAAGCATAAAGGAATTATGGTGCTTGATTAGCACACTCCATTCCTGGGGGCAATTTGGTTAACTCAAGTTTTCTGTCCTTAACAATAAGATTTAAAAATTACTGCCATTTGCTAAATAATGGAAATAGTTTCACAACAGTACTTTCATTGTATCTTCTGAAGAACTCCTAAAAAGACAAAGCAATTTGTCCACATGGTGAATGTGTTCTCTTTCCTTGTTGATGGAGTCCTGAGAAGCTATATGATGGCTGGATTCATTCGTTTATGACGCCACCTGCAGCAGGATGAAGTTTTCACTGGTTCTCAATGGAGACAGAAACCAGATGAATGTTCCTTTCCCCTCTTTCACAGAGATGCCCATGACAAGAATGAAAGCCATGAATATGTGGTAGCATGGGGTTTTGCTCTGTTGCAACTCTCTGTGTTTTAAATGCTTTTTGTAGAATTTTCTTTTCCTCAGTTTTAGAAGTAATAAATGTTCACTAAGGAGGACAACATTTTATTTTTTAAAATTTTTATGTTTATTTATTTTTGAGAGAGAGAGTATGAGAGAGGGAGGAGCAGAGGGACGGGGAGACACAGAATCTGAAGCAGGCTCCACGCTCCGAGCTGTCAGCACAGAGCCAGATGCGGGGCTTGAACTCACGAACTAGACCGTGAGATTATGACCTGAGCTGAAGTCGGACACTCAACCAACTGAGCCGCCCAGGTGCCCCTAGGAGGAAAACATTTTAAATGCAGAAAGGAGAAGAGAAGAAGAAGGAGGAGGAGGAGAAGGAGGAGGAGGAAGAGGAGAAAAAGAAGAAGGGGAGGAGGAAGAAGTGGAAGAGGAAGAAGAGAAAGAAGAGAAGAGGAAGAGGAAAGAAGAAGAAGGAGAAGGAGAAGAAGAAGAAGGAGAAGAGGAGGAGGAGGAGGAGAAGGAGAAGGAGAAGAAGGAGAAGAGGAAGAGGAAGAGGAGGAGGAGCAGAGTCTTCCACAACCCTGGGACCCAGAGAAAACACCTTTCCTCTACTCCTTTGATCAGTTAAAACCAACACCACTGTCCTGATTACCTAATGTTGCCTAACAAACCACTATAACTTCTCTTGTAGTTTATTCTTCAGATGCAGTTCATGATCTTATCACAAAATTCCTGGGTATATCACAACGCTGACATGGGTTCTGCTTACACAATCAGAGCCCTAAGCCAATTTCTCAGTCCTGATGTCATTTCTTGGTTTAAAACACACACACACACACACACACACACACACACACACACACACACACACACATACACGAAGTGACGGGAAAGAAAAGAAAAATGTCATGAAACAAAAGAATAAGATTTAAATGAAGAGATATAAAACTAGAAGCTCACTGAAATACAGTAGGAAGAGTGCACTGTAGAAGTTTAATGATAATTTGATGACAAATTAAAATTTTTAAACTGGAAGTTAATTTTCCATAAAAACCTGTGGTATAAAAATAATTATAATAATTTTAATACTTTAAAATAAAATGCTAAAAATAAAACAAAGGAGGTTTTTAATAGCCAACATTACATTTATAGTAAAAGCTATTTTTTTTTCTATTCTTCCTTGCAGGTATGTTTGTCTTTGCCATAAAACAAAGCAAAATACCACTATATTGCAAAAGCTTAGATGCAGAAGAGTCTTTGTTTGAGCAGCAAAAAAATTCACCACTGTTCTAACTCAGAAAATATTGTTATTATTAGTAGGTAAGCTCAATGTACTCCCAAACTGATGAATACTATAAGAAGTAATTTTTTAAAATTTATTTATTTATTTAGAGAGCACACACATGCACAAGCAGGGGAAAGGGGTAGAGGCAGAGGGGGGGGGGAGAGAAAGAGAGAGGGAGAGAGAGAGAACCTTAAGCAGGTTCCACACTCAGTGAGGAGCCCAACACGGGTCTCGATCCCACAACCCTGGGATCATGACCTGAGCCAAAAATCAAGATTTGGACACTCAATCGACGGAGCCACCCAGGCGCCCCAAGAAGTAACTTTGGAGATTTTCTGCAACAACATGAGTAAGACCAATAATGTCCAGTTCAAAGAGTTTCATCTCAGTTCATTTATCTTATTTACAAGGCTACAAGCTGCCCTCAGGTTAAGGCAGGAACCTTGGAAATTTTAACGACCCTGTTCCACAACACTCTTCTTCAGTAGCTTGAAACCTTCTGAACGGCCCAAACCTTCTAGGAGCCAATGAAGTGATACTGTCCAGCTGTATTTACACATTTAATTCAACACTGTTGGAATATGTGAGGAATATTTCAAAACTGTTTAAAAAGTACTACTATCCCTGTTCTGTATCCTAACTGATGGAAGTATAATTGTAAAACCTTGGTTTGTGAGCACAATTCGTTCTGGAAACATACTTATAATCCAAAGCACTTGCATATCAAAGTGAATTTCAAGAACCATTGGCTCAGTTGTGATCATGTGACATTCGGCATCATGTACTACTTGTATTGCAAGACATCGCTCATTTATCAAGTTAAAATTTATTAGAAATGTTTGCGCATATTGCGGAACATCTGCAGAACAAGTTACTCACAAACCCAGGTTTTACTGTATATTCGAATGGTATATTCACAGTGTGTATGGGACAGGTTCACCTTTTTTGATTGCAGTATCATTAACATGCAGTGTTATATTAGTTTCAGGTGTACAATATAGTGTACTCTTTAATCTCCTTCACCCATTTGATCCATTCCCCCACCCACCTCCCCCAGAACAGGTTTATTTTTTAATACTTAATTAACTGTTATAATTTAGAATAGTTTTACACTACAGACAGGTTGTGAAGATAGTACAGAAAGTTCCCATATACTGGACACCAAGCTTCCTCTATTATTAACAACTTACATTAGGATGGTACATTTTTCACAATGAATGAACCAACGTTGATAAGACATTTCTTTAATTTTCACTTGGTGTCCTTTCTCTGTTCCAGGGTCCCATCCAGGATACCCTAGTACATTTGGTTGCCGCGTCTCTTTATGTTCCTCTTGGCTGCGACAGTTTCTCAGATTTTACTTGTTTTTGATGATCTTGATAGTTTTGAGGAGTACTGGCCAGGTATTTTGTAGAATGTCCCTCAACTGGGATTTGTCTGGTGTTTTTTCTCATGATTTTACTGAGGTTATAAGTGTTTGGAGGAAGACCACGGAGATAAAGCGCCATTCTCATCATGTCATATCAAGGATACATGCTATCAACATAACGTGATCACCTGGCTGAGGCAGGGTCTGTCCGGTTTCTCCAGTAAAGTTATCCATTTTTCCCCGTATCCATGAAGTATTCTTTTTAAGAAAGTCACCATGCACAGCCCATACTGCAGAAGTAGGAAGTGATGTTTTGCCTCCTCGAGGACAGAGCAATACGTAAGTGATGTGGAATTATTCGTGTGGGAAATGTATCAGTTCTTCTCTATTTATCCAGTCACGTATCAGTATGGACTCACGGATAAAGTAAAAACACAGCTTACTATACTAGATTTATAGCACAATCTAATACTATATTATTAATTTTGTTGCTTCAGTTGTTTCTGTTCTGGCCATTCAAAGTTCTTTCAGTTGATACTTGTGTCTCTGTGACACTGTGTGTGTGTGTGTCTGTGTGTGCATGTGTGTGTGTGCACGCACAGGCATGCTAGCACTTCCTGATTTTCTAGGACTACAAAATGCTCCATCATATATATTCCCTACACGTGCACATACATTTAGAGACACATGTGTCTACATGTATATGCATCTATCTATATAAACTTGTACATGCTCACTCATGCATGTGTGTTTGCCCATGTGGACACACATATCTATTAACATTTCTACACGTATCCATCTGTATCTACATTAGGCTAAACATCAACTTCACACTGATGTCTCCAACTCTGACCCATTAGCACAGGGTGCTTCTAGCCACTTGCCTTGTGGGTCTACAACCTCCCAACAGTGAGAAACCTGGCTCCACCATCCAGCCATCACGACTTATCTGTAGTGTGTTTAGAACTGTTAACTCTTAGCTCCACAGTACAAAAAAGAGTATAGTGCTTATACACAGTTTTACTCATAGTCTTAACAGATTCTGTTCATTTCTAAAGTTACTTAGGTCAGCACATTCGCCCACCCGCCCCATCTTCAGTGAGGTTATTTTATTTACTTGTCACACTATCAGATCCCTCTGTCAGTCTACATTCTTCGCTGGGATCCCCTGACATGTTTGTTTGTTTAATTTTCAAACATTAAAGTTCACTCTCTTTGTTGTAGATGTCTATGCATTCTAATGAACACAGTGTCATGTATATACCATTACAGTATCCTACAGAATGGTTTCACTACCTTGGGGCGCCTGGGTGGCTCAACTGGTTAAGCACCCAACTCTTGATTCCGGCTCAGGTCATGATCACATGGTTCATAGGTTTGAGCCGGTTGGGATTCTCTTTCTCTCTCCCTTTCTCTCTGCTCCTCCCCTGCTCACATACACTCTCTCAAAATAAATAAACTCTCTTTATTTAAATAAATTTTTTTTAAAAAGAATAGTTTCACTACCTTAAAATATCCCCTGTGAACAGACTCCTAAATACAGAGAACACATCAGTGGTTACTAGAGGAGAGGGGATTGGGGGGAATGGGTAAAATACGTGAAGGAAATGAAGATACCAATTTCCAGTTATAAAATAAATAAGTCACAGAGAAAAAAGGTACAACATGGAGAATGTAGTCAATAACACTGTAATATAGTGCAGTGACATTGTATAGTGACAGACAGTCGCACCAAGTAATACACAGAATTGTAGAATCATTGTGTTGGACACCTTAAATTAATAGAATGTATGTCAAGTATACTCCCCAACAAAAAAAAATCCAAAAAACAACTTTGTGGTTCACCTAATCAACTTTCCTTTTCCCACAAATTCTTGAAAACTACAGATCTGTTTACTGCCTACAATTTTGCCTTTTTCATAATGTCATACAGGCCAGATTCTTTCATTTAGCAACATGTACATCAGATTAACGGCTTTGCATGGTTTGGTAGCTCATTCCTTTTTATCCCTGAATGAGATTCCCATTATGTGGATGTGCCAGTCTGCTCACCCACCCATCAAAGGATATCTTGGTTGCTTCCCGTTTTTTGGTGATTATGAATAAATTACTGTCAACGTTCATGTGATGGTTTTTGTGTGATCATAGTTTTTCTTTTCTTAAGATCTTATTTTTTTTAAGTAATCTCTACACCCAACTGTGGAGCTCGAACTCACAACCCTGAGATCAAGAGTTGCACACTCTGTCAACTGAATCAACCAGGCGCCCTGCTCCGTTTTTCAAATCACTTGGGAAAACATCTGAGGACTGTGACTGCT
The DNA here is from genome assembly GCF_008692635.1 of Crocuta crocuta. NCBI lineage: Eukaryota > Metazoa > Chordata > Mammalia > Carnivora > Hyaenidae > Crocuta > Crocuta crocuta. The sequence goes on along the minus strand of NW_027529934.1, from coordinate 10,039,540 downwards.
GGACACATGTTAAGACTACGTTTACTTCTGTAAGAGACTTGAGTCCATCCTGTTCAGAAAAAATATATATATTTCTGTGTATACTAGCCATAAAACTGTAGCCATTCTGTGATTTATGACTGATTTTATTTATTTTTATTCATTTCTGTATTTCCCAAGAATGTATTAAAGTAATGCAGGCACACAGCACATAGGTAATCATGGAAAAGCTCATTTAAAAAGTACAATTAGATAAGAGAATAACAGGAGTAAACCAAATCCAGTTGCCATGTATCCTGGTCCACGAGACTGCCGGCTGCCAGCCAGCGGATTTTCTGATACGAGCTCACACACTGTGAGTGTGAAAGCATCACACAGACTGTGAAACATTTCACTATAATGAGATTCTCTGTTCTTTCCCTGCAGCTGGTGTTCCTTGACATTCCTTCTCAGGAGAAGTCAAGGAACCCGGCTCAGCATTTGAGAAACCCAGATTCATGTCAGAGTTGCTGGGCCTCACTTCTGGTAATGAACCTTCTGCTTTGTTTCTGAGGCTAATCTTGACTTCATTTTCCAGTTCCAATCAACAGATTCCTATCTTGTTTCTAGTCTTAGAGCCCTCAACTGTACAAATCCATAAAGTATTAAAAAAAAGGGGGGGGGCGTTGTCTCCAATTAAGCAAGCCCTGAAGTGGTCTAGTTATGAGAAAAAGTCGGTCTGTAAATGAATGAAAATCTATAGCATACCATCACACACTGACAGGAACAAAAAAAATGGAGTCAGCTCATTACGCTTTGGAAAATATCACTGTCATTATCAATTGTTTTAATTTTCAAAGAAGGAGGAAATTTGGCATCTCTGATCATACAGAGCACTGAGGAATTAAATTAAATTAGACTTATTATGAACACAAAGCAAACAGTTATGATGGCATCTTCGTATATCTATTATAACGTTGACAGGCTAAAACAATACCTCCTCCTCCCTCCCAAGATGATGTATGAATTTTTTATGCTTGGTGATTTCTTTCCATCTTTTCTGAATGACAGGTATAGAATCCATTGTTAGAATTACTAGAAACTTTTTGTTCATTTATTTTTACTTTTATTTTTTATTTTTAAAAATGTTTTTAATGTTTATTTTTGAGACACAGAGAGAGAGAGAGACAGACAGACAGACAGAGTGTGAGTGAGGGAGGGGCAGAGAGAGAGAGGGAGACACAAAAGCCGAAGTAGGCCCCAGGCTCTGAGCTGTCAACACAGAGCCTGACACGGGGCTCGAACTTGTGAACCGCGAGATCATGACCTGAGCTGATGTCGGACATCCAACCGATTGAGCCACCCAGGCGCCCCTCTAACAACTTTTTAAAAACAAATCACAAGGTTGGCAAATCCTGTATCTCTATTAATACCGGGGATTATATGTTCACAAATAAAGTCCACAAGAAGGGATACTTATCAAAGCCCGGACTTGGAAACATTACTGTGTCTTCTGATACTCTCACTTCCAGGGCATAAATTATTAATTGTGAGTGAAGCTCCCTCACTGAGTTTGCCAACTGATGAGTGAAATTCATATGCTTTGGTTTTATCTTTAGCATCACATAGGAGAGAAGAGAAATACGAACAACCTGCAGAAAAGGCATACAACTGTGTTTTTGTTCTAGATGCTCTAACAGCGGTGGTAGAGCCTTTGACGGCTCTCCTAGCAGCCCCTCAATTCCCCTCACTCCGCTGTTGTAACTGGGCCCCTTGAGTAAAATATGCCCATGTTTCACCGAGATAAATAAATCCAGTATCTAGAATGACCATGTGGACCACGCAGAATCAAGCTTTGAAGAAGGCTCCTTTCCATTTTCTACCTAGGTATCAGGGTACCATTCTTGGAGAAGAGGCCAAAAATCTAACTCTAAAGTGCTGTTTGTGTTGGCTATACTTCCCAAAGTTAAATGGGGAAAGTTTCAGAGGATACATGAGAAGCTATTCCTTACTGGGCAGGAGAAGGTCAAGGGTAACTATGTTCAACAACTTTCAGACAGCACCTTGCACCCAAGGAAAGCATATTTAAAAGCAATCACATTTTGCAACAATGCTGAGAAAAGGGAAGTCATTATCAACACCCTCAATCTTTAAATTAGAAAAGCAGAGGTCTGTTCTATTTATTCTGTCGTTACAAATGCTGCAAACTGGCTAAAGCACGTGGCTCTCTGTCAACCAGAAATTAATGTGACTGAAACAAAACAAAACAAAAACAAAAACAAAAAGCCCCAGCTAAAACACACCAACTAACCAAAACACTTCACAACATGCTCCATCAGCCTCTCCACCCACTCGTTATTCGTGCCACGTCTCCCTGCTTGGCTCCCACCATTCTGTTGCTTGAAATCCCTTTCCCAGTCTCATCTGCCAATGAAAATTTGCTTTCATTTAAGGCCTGGCTGCAATGGGAGCTCTGTGAATCTTCTCTGATATCTCAGGAAGGGTGCCCTATTCTCTTCTGGTTCTCCCCAGTGACTTCAAGGGTTTCTACTCTCTAATACTGTGTCTATCTATCTCCTTGAGTTTCCTGAGAGTTACAAACCTCATATACTCTCAGTGCCCAGACAGTGCCTAGCTGCTAGTGAGAAGTGAGTCCACTCAAATAGGGATTTAGTTAAGAGCTATGTTGTACCTGTCCTTATCATTGTGTTCACCTGCATAAGGTCAGTTCAGTGTATTAAAATGGCAAAGAGAAAAAGCCATTTGAAATAAGATTTCAGTCATGTTTTGCTCTGCCTAGCTTTTGGGATGATTATAGTAGTTGCTGTAAAACCCATCTTTGATTCATTGATTTCTGTATCTATTGAGTATATAGTTTGATGCCCTTTCTGTGTGGGAGATTGAAGGGTGCTGTGATGATGTATGCTGTGCCTTAACTGTGTTTTTACCATGGAATAGCAACTAACCTCAGGAATGCATCCAGGTGTCCTTTTAACTAGTAACAACAATAAGCACTATAATTTGCATTGGTCTTTATGTTTACAAAGCACTTTTGTGGGCATTCTTTTGTTCTCATAACATTCTGTTCCTGAATCAGGAACTGAGCTTCTGTTCAACACTTAAAACTCAGAAGGCTGATTCAACAAATCCCTCATCCTCAGAGAATTAAACTCTACTTCTGTTCTGCTCTAAAACAAATCACCACAGTGCCAGAAGAATCTGTAAGACCTTGAACGTGTCTGGCTCAAGTGGCTTGAAAAGGCTAGCTGAAAAAAGGAAGTCTTCCAAGAAAGACAGAGGTAGGATTCTTCCCTCTGATTCCTTCTATGCCGCAACAAACATAACAAAGAGAATCATACTATCCAAACCCTCCATTCACAGAGGCTGATATTCCCTTAGGAAATTCAAAGGTTCAGGTGATGGACCTGCAGAAGCACGGAGGCTGATGTCAACATCATAAGCATGAGAGAAGAGGGAACCAGTGGGGGTCTCTGAGTTAGAAGCAGATGAACTTGAGGGAGGGGTCTTGTGCTAAAGTGATTGTTTCTGAAACTGTACCAGGAAGGGGTTTCTCTTGTCTAAAATCAGACACCCTCAAACCACTCTCCATCTTCACTTTTGGTTTGAGAACCCTCAGCCCTACAGCATTCCCACAAATGAGAAATTCTCTACCTCTGGTCCACATGTCCCCCCACAACCCACCCATTCCAGCCCCACCTGAGCTCCAATCCAACCCGCGCCTGGAAGGAGGGCAGGGAGGAAGAAGAGGTGCTTCACAGAGCTTGACCCTCTGTCTGGAGTATCAGCTTCAATCTTGTTGGTTTATTTTACCTTACTGTCAAGAGTGCTAGGAATATTGAAAAGACTTGGGGAATTGGGACAATTCAAAGTCGTGGTCTTTTGCGTTATTTGGTTTCTAAAAATAATGACTTGACCTTCCATTTGAGGATGAGCACTCACAGATAAACAGTCATTCCTAAGATCGCCCAGAACAACTTTTAAACAGCAAAGTCCGTCTGCTATTATATTAGCTGCTCTGCAGAGTCATGGAAGTAAACATGGTTGCATTTGTTAAACGGACTCTTAGAGTGTCCCAGCTACGAATGTCTAGATCTTGGCATAACAAACACTATTAACTCAAACTTTATTCACAATGTTCATTCACATGAATTTATTTCCCATAGGTTTGCTCTAGTATCTTGAGCGATATGGTGACAGTGTTCTTGGGCACTTAGCCTTCCTACTGACCTCTAGTTCCCAATGGAATTATAGACTATTCTGCAGTGTGTTTCCAGCTGTTCATCAATACAGTGCTTTGGAGAACTCTCCCTGGCCCCTTACTGGGACTGCTTCAGCTGTGGGGCCACTTTCCAGTCCTGGCCAGCTGGAAACCACTGGTTCAAAGACAGCTCTCACTGGGTTCTGGAGCATTTCCTTTCATCAAAGTGTCTCCTAATCTCCAAGTTTTTAATTCTGCAGCTGGATGCTTTGACATTTATTGGAAATGTAATGTACTGGAGATAGATATGGAGGCTCTTGCCAGCTTGGCAAGCAGGAGGCGGATGTAGCCACACCTAAAGTTTGATTCCACTCTCCTTTCCTGCTAAAACATATTAGAACATTCTTTTTACATCGTCATTTGATTGTACTCAGGAAGTGGTGACTTAGACAAGCATGTTTTAAGTCAGTCCTCAACTCTATGGATAAAGATGAGGTCAAAAGCTCTATGAACTGTGACACAGGTCATTTGATAGAGAAGAATCTTCTCACTTCTACAAAGGTATCTGGAAATAATGAATCAAAAAGCACTGTGACATTGAAAATCTAGGAAATACATATCAAAAACAAAAACAAAACATATCTCATAATCAAACAATTTATTAACTCCTAAGGAGGATAGCTTAAGAAGGACAGATATTATGGAAAACAAGATAATGTTTTAGCAAATAGTTAAGAAGAAGGACTTTAAAACTAAAACGGGAATGTCTCTTATTTGTCAAGACATGTACTTTAGAGAAGGAAGGGTCTGAATACTACGAAGTCTGGAGTAATTTACCTTTAAATCATTTATATGCAGAACGGTTAACCTACATAAATAAAGCTGGTTGATCCTTGAGCTTTCTTCTGCCTTTTTTTTCTGACAAAAAAAAACTGAGGATACTTAGGATAATGAGAAAATTATATAATCCCACTTACATTACAGATTCCCAGGTAGTTAAAATCAGAGTTTTTTTTTATTATCACTCCCCTTTTAAAAATTAATTTCAAATCACGCAAATAATGTACTCATATTTTCTTTAAAAAAAAACACTAAGTTTAAGGGTAAAAAAAAAATCCCCTTTTACCACCACATAACAATTCTTTCTCATCCTTCCTATATAATCCAGCTTCACTGCTGACACTAGCCAGCAATGGCATTTTCTATGCCAGAAACCAAGCCGAGTTGACAAGCATATCTTATTTAATTTTCACAACTTCCTGCTAAGGGGGGCTCAGTTAGTACTCCCATTTTCCAGAGGACGAAACTGAGCTTCGGCACGTGTACATCCCCCATTACTCAGGTACCCACCATTAATAGTCTGAGACACATCCACCCAGGGGTTCCTATGAATCCCTATACGTCTAGGAGTATTCACTGAAAATGTAGAGTGTTGCCGTTTCATTAAAAAACCTGGAATGGTATCATACTATACATATGCATTCTACAATTTGTATGATTTCTCCATGACTGTTCATAAAGCTCTAACTCATTCTTTTCTAGCTACCTTCTAGTATGTACGGCTATACCATTCTCCTCTGACAAGAATACAGGTTATTTTCAGTGTTTCAATAGAAATGATGCTATAAGTGAACCATCTTGTGTAAGCTGCCTCAAGCACAGGGATGGCTGTGTTGGGTGGATACCAAGATGTGGAAGTGCTGGGTCATGGGTGTGTATGTTTAATTTTAACAGATAAACTACACTATCCTCCAAGATGTCTGCCACTAGTATGTGAATACAGATTTTCCTCCACCTATGCCAAAAATCTGATATTATCAAACTTCAAATTTTTGCCAGTCTAAGGAATCATATTTTAGTTTGCATTTCCCTGATTAAAAGTTATATTAGGCAATATCATCTGGACTGGTAATTAAATGGTGAAGTGAGTTGAAGCAGGGCAACATAAAAATGTATATATACATTAAGCATATGAGTCTTATTTTAAAATACATGGATGTTCATTGCCTCTCACATCTTCTGACATAGGAACATGGCTTCTCCCCTAAGTAAGGAACCATGGACTGAGGGTCCACATGTACTTCCTGTACTAACCACACCCTCCTAATGCACATCCAAGATTCTCTCATTTGATTTCTTAACTGAACTGGGAATGTAAAGACCTTGTGAAATAATGTGAGTGCAGAATTGAATTTAATTTAACAGCAAGCTTTTTATGAATGTGACTTCATCAAGACTTTCTAAAGCACTGGCTTTAATTTTCAATAAAACAGCTCTCTTTCCACACTTGTGTTTCCATGGTTTACATATTACTTAACTCAATTACATAATTACAATGACATTCAACCAGTATAAACAGGTTTGGGAAACCTGGCTCTTGGAAAACATGATGAACTGAGAGAGCACAAGCACAGAGGTGTTCCAGACCGTAGTCCTTGAGCCATCCAGGTGAGCACGCCATGGGCTGCAGTCAGTATCTTTCAGAGAGGGATTCGGGAGTCTTCTAATGTGGGGAGTTGGATAAGACAGTATCCACTGTACCAGTGAGTGCAACATCTTTTCATACACTTATTGCCCAGTATCTTCTACCATAAGCCCTGTGTTTATTTCATTTCATTTACCTGTTTTTTTTTCTCATGGATTATCTTTTTCTGAATTATTTACAAGCGTTCTTTATAAATCTCAGACATTAATTAATCTTTTGCCTTTAATAGGTCATAAATATTTTCTCCTGGGCTGTTGACTATCCATTAATTTTTTTTTGTAGTTATACTGTTTTACGGGGAGCATTTAATTTTGATCTAATGAAAGAAACTACTTTCCTTTCTTCTTAGCTTTTGCTTTCTAGGTCTTGTTTAAGAAAGCCTCCTTTTGCTAAGAACCTAAACATATTTTTCTATGTTTCTTCTAATACTTCATTAAGTTTGTTATTATCAAGCTCCAGATGAAGAACTCAAAGTTCAGACGTTTTAGATGTTTGACCAAAATTATAAAGCCAGAAACAATGAAGGTAGGATCTATCTGATCTATACAGATACAGCCAAAGCAGCAACTTCACATCACCTTCCTGAAGAAGGAATTACATCGTGAAAGAAGTAAAATGGACTAAATGGATGTCCAATGATGCTGAAAATTGGGATAAATGCACATCTTTGTATTGGGAATATAGAAATGGTTGACACAGAAATGATTCATCATCACCCGCCAGAAACCAGCACAATTTCCTCCACCCAAGGAAACTGCAGCCAAAGTGCCCGAGCAGGCAACCTTTTTGGTTAGGTCCATTGTCTCTCGCAAAAGCTGTTACAAATGATCTCCAGCCTGGGCTCCCCGCACCAATCCATGTTACACCTACAGCTGCCGCATAAACTTTCCTGATTCATAATCTCAGTCTGCCAATCTCTTGCTGGAAAACCTTCAAAGGCTCCCTATGATCCACTGAATTAATTTCAGACCTCTCAGCAGGACATCAAGACTCCATCTAATACCCCATTTACATTTTGATCGTAATTTCCTGCTGCTGTCCTACTGACACCTTCTCTTCTTCTCCCCCACTCCCCAAACAGGATCACATGCTTATTAAATACACCTTGCATTTTCCAACTCTGTCACTTCTGCCTGGGACAGCCTTCCTCATTCTATCCTTCAAGACCCACTGCAAGCACCAGCTCTTTTGTGAAGTAGGTCCTGACACCCCAGCCAGACAAGGTCTCTGCCTCCTTTGATATTGGCAGCACTTGGTATTGCCTTCTAGGAATCAGTCTTGCTTGCTTGCTTGATTTATGTATTTAATCCTGTTTTATTTATAGTCAGTTGGTATCTACCTTGTATACTACCATATAATCACCTTAAGGTAAGGTCAGTGGTTTCTTTACTGTGTGCTTTTCTGCAGAGTCTAGTGCAGAGCCTTGTACCTAGAGGCGATCAATAAAATATTTGTTGGAACTGAACTGTTCTCTCAACTTTACTGTAACCTCTTTGAGGACAGCGACTTTAAATATTATTGTGTCTCTCGATACAAATAAGGGCCTTGTAGGTAATAAGTGGTCGCAATATATTTCTTCAAATAACTTCACAGTTTCCAAGCAAGATTTTTCAAAATACATGCAATACTGGCATTAACCTAAAGTATTCATTTAGAAATCTCTCACCAAGTAACAAAAGAAAAAGGAAAGAAACTCTGACCCTAACATTCTTTCCTTCTGTTTTACATGATAATGCCTAGCTCTCACCAGGTCTTCTCATGTGCCAGGCACTGCACTCCCAGCCTTACAATGACCAGGAGCAGCTGGTGTAGCACCATGAGGCACTGCCTTTTTCTCCACTTGACAGGCAGGAGGTTCAGGGACATGAAGTAACTTGACCCCATGGTGAGCAAGTGGTGGAGTTGAGATCTGAACCCAGACAGTTTCTGCCTCCAGAGCCAACGGTCGTCACCATCATGCTACACTATCTGGGCTGAGTTTGCTGAGCCCCTTAATTTTAATTAAAACTTTGAGTAAAAAAAAAAAATCTTTAAAAATACTAAAAACAAGAACTTCTTGTTTTTAGATTAGATTTAGATTCTTGTCTTTTAGATTATTTTAATGGATGGAGAAATAAAGAATTGTTAAACCTATTTCATCCACCCCGATATAAGCAAGCTTCAAATTTAGGAGGCTCTTTGTTTTCTCAAAGAACATGTATGGTCCATACTCTATTATGTATCTCAAAGGATGGAGTAGGTGACAAAGATAATATACTACCAGTTAACTGAAAAATCACTTAATTTTGGAAAGCAGTCTAGAAATGTCAGAATCAAAGATAACCATTTACTCCCCATTCTCCATGCGGGTCTTTATAAGCTTAAAAACTCCTCTTGGTGGTCTGGGCTCTGGCTGGCAGAAAAGGGGTGTGGGATTGTCACAGATAGTCTACAAGTGACAAAAAAAAAAAAAAGCAACCAGAAATTTCTCTCTTTTGGAATTTCCATTCAGTCTGCATAGCAAAGCACTAGCACCAATTCTAGCCAAGTACTGGAAAAGAATATACTAGGCACCAAGGAGCTGAGAGACTAGGAAATCAGAAAGAAGGAAGAAGTTGTTTTGGCTTTCAAGAGGAGGGATCGGTGAGGAAATCACATGTTGTAAGACACTCTGTTTCCCTTAGGAGTTCAGAGGCACGAGCATGCGCAGCAGGGGTAGACTCTAGTGTTAGATCCAAGGACCAGCCAGGCTGGTCACCAGGGCTCTTCAGCCTTCAGGGGAAACATTAAAGACGAGATCTATAATTCAACCTGGAATTCCATGAAGCAAGGACAAAGTCTGATTTTCAGCAAAATTAAGTCAAAAAATGACTCCTGATGCTTCAACTATTAAGGTCTTCTATTTATCTACTCAAAGTTAGAAAAAATTCACATAAAGTCTGATCACAGTAACTTCCATGCTTAGTCATAGTTACTGTTTTCTGGATTTAAGTGTTAATGTTAAAACATACCATAGGTATGATGAATCTCTGTGACTTAAGCAACACCTTAAAAATCCAAATCCTGTTTATGAAGAAAAATTTTATTACAGAATATTTTCACTTTTTAAAAATGATCTAGGGGCACCTGGGTGGCTCAGTCGGTTAAGCATCTGACTTCAGCTCAGGTCATTATCTCATGGTTCATGGGTTCGAGCCCTGTGTTAGGCTCTGTGCTGACAGCTAGCTTAGAGCCTGGAGCCTGTTTCAGATTCTGTGTCTCCCCCTCTCTCTGACCGCCCCCTGCTCACGCTGTCTCTCTCAGAAAAAAAAAAAAAAAAGCACATTAAAAATGACCTAAAATATTCAGTTGTTGGCAACTTTAGTATTTCAAGTTGTAGTTCAGATGTTCAGAAAAGAACAGAGGACAAAGAATTAGCCCATTGTGTTCATTAGCGTATCATGGAAAACGACAGCCTGAGACACTCATACACAGTGGCCAACTCCCTCTGCTGTAGCCAAAATCAAAAAAACAAAAACAAAGCACATAATGGAAAAAAAAATTGAAGTCAAGCAAAAACATTATATGACGTTTCCAGCTTCTTAAAAATACATCCACTCAAACATGAGAAATATAGCAAATAATTAATCCCAAAAGAAAATAAAAAAACAATTCTGCTCTAACACAATGGAATAATTGCATATCCTTAACAGTCTGTAACCTCTTTTAAGAAATCAGCTAATATGGCAATTGACTAAATGTTTTTATAGAGATGGAATATGAAGGTGTAATATGTATACAGATTCATATGAAAGAAGGAGGCTCCTAATTTTCTGTTTCAGATCATTACAAGTCTCACATTAACTCAAAAGCCCAACACTGTGAATGTGACGTGCTGACTATTTTGATAGAGACCTATCTTAAAAGCACATCAATTTCCTCTCAAAGGCAACTTTATGAACAACACTCCATGTCCAGAGTCATGAAGCCTAGCTGTTCATTCTGACCGGGTCAGAGCTAAAGAGGTGGAGAAAAAGAAAAAAGTATATATACTGGTCCTCACTCCATAAATCTCAATCTGACTTCCTGCTTTTTCCTTTAAATTTAACCATTTCAAGACACTACTAATTTTGCTGTATTTCCCCTGGAGTATTCTCTATCAAGATTAAAGAAGGGCTTATTCAGAAACAAACAGGATACAGGAGCGATGGCGCCACTTCCAGGCAAGCTATAAATAGCGATGGCATTTTCAAGAAATCTTGTGCCGGCATGTAAGTTACCATTTAAACATGCAGTGCAGATTTTATTACAACGGTGTCACCAAAATCCATTGTTATAGGAGAAATGTAATTCTTACCAAGTTTTCTTGGTTCCTGGCTGCTATTTTCTGCTCCTCTTCTGCCCCATTTTTCATGTATTTGACCTCTTCCACCGGTTTGATTCTATACTCATCTGAGCACCAAAAAAAGAAAAGACATTTTATAACTTTTTCACAATGGTTAAAAAAAAATGTGTCAGTGAGAAAAGCCCCCAATAGCATAATTTGTTAGAGCCTTTTCCCTGCAGCCTTTATATTTGGTACATTTAAAACAATCTGGAAGACACCTAACCAGCCTCTTTTTATGAGGTGCTCTCCTCTGCCCATTGGGAAGAGCTCAGAGCCATGAAGGCAGCTAATGAACGTGGCATTGCCTGGTCCTTCACAGTGAGCCAATGGCAGCAGAGGAAATAGGTTACTGCATCTCCAATGACCATCTGGAATCTGTACACACCGGGGCATACCACATAATGGTCTACAGGAAGATTTTTCCCCATGAGAACATCAGTTCAAACTGCCTGTGGCAGCAACTTTCAGCAGTATATTAACACCTTAATTTCTCTCTTTTGGAAAAACAAAGCATTGTTTAAGACTAAAGAGTTTAATTGATCAACAAATAGATACAAACACTAGGGAACTGAGACTTTCCTATTGGTGATCCCTGTATTAAACATGGAGCACTCTGCAATGACTTCACATGCTACACACACACACACACACACACACACTTTGATTTCTCCATAAAGTCACACTCATATAGAGCTACACTATCCAATGGGCCTAATAGAAGTCTGGAGAGGTAGTGGGCCTCTAGATAAAGGGATCTAGACTTCTCAACAGTTAGGGAGGGAGTACAATAAACCTCAATCTTAATATGTATTACAGGACAAACTCTAGATGACATGCAGCTAATGGTCTTCTCCAGGGCAAGTGGTAATGATGATGACGTTTTCATCAGATTCCTGTCAACAGGAAATGACTGGAGCACCCTAAGGTCCAAATAGGTGTGACTTCGAGTCATCCCATTTGTCGGAAAAAAAATCACAGAAACTGTGCAAGTGGAAAATTACACCAATCAACAAGCCAATGATTCCTTAGCATGTGGCACAGAATAATATCTCGGATGGTCCCTCTGAAAGACAGGTGTTTGTCTCTAAGAAAGTCTGTATTCCAGCTCATGAAGTTTTAATACATTTTCTTATTGCTTATGATCAATCTGATACAATGACTGTCTTCGTATATAATTTTCTCCCTTATTATCTATAGTACCATTTTCCATCTAGTTTCAGGTTTCCTCATACTACCCCTTCTCATACTACCTCCAAGGATGTTTGCTAAAGTAACATTTTCCCAAGTAATTATACTGTTCAAATGTTTTTCAAAATTATCATCCTTATGAAGGTAGTACATTTGCATGTGTCTGAATAAAGATTCCATGTTCATGGATAAGCCAATTATTTTTTCCACCTGACAATTCAAGGTAGCTATTGATTCTGCTTAATTCTTAAAAAAAAAAAATTGAGAAAGATTGGTGTGACATTACAGTAATGAAGCCTTCCAGAATATCAAGTCCTAATGGATTAATAAGTTAATCAGTGGACTCTGACCCACAATCACCACACAGAAGAACTTCACATTCCATCTTGATATTAAGAGAAAAAAATGAAAGTAAACTAACAAAATAGACACATTTAATTAAGGATTACTTACTAAGAAGTTAGAAAATCACTTGGTTAATTAACAAAAAAAAAAAGACATTAATTATTTATGCCTCCAATACAATTACCCAGAGATAAAAATAAAGGTTAAAGAGTAAAAGAGACAAAACTCCTTAACTTCAGTTTGGGATGTTAATATTCATAAACCGTGGTTCATTTGGATAAATACTAACAATTTAACTGAACTAAATTGTGATCTTTTAAAAAAGTTTTTTTTAATGTTTATTTGTTTTTGAGAGAGAGAGAAAGAGAGAGGGAGGGAGGGGCAGAGAGAGAGGGGAACAGATAATCCAAATCCAAATCCACAGCCGGCTCCGTATTGACAGCAGAGAGCCCTACATGGGGCTCGAACTCACAAACCGTGAGATCATGACCTGAGCTGAGGTCTGATGCTTAACCAACTGAGCCACCCAGGTGCCCCCTAAATTGTGATCTTAATTACTTACGGTGAACCTCTAATTATTTATATATAAATTACATATACACACACACGTATTTTTTTAACATACTTTTGGTGGATTTCTATGACTTTGTCTGTAGGACCTTAACTTTCAGGTGACACAATGAAAGAAGCACATTTGAGGACCTAAGCAGAACCTTCTGAAAGATGGTACTTTGCCCACCTCACAGCAAAGAGTCTGTTGCAGAGAAGACCTGCCCTTGCCTAGTCCCTCCTCCCCAGCCGCCAAGCCGCCACAGCCCACCACCCACAATCGCTGAGCAGTCTAGCAATATTCAGTCTTCATTTGCTTTTTATCCCTCCAGGGAATGCAACGGAATTGAAAGCAGTAGACAAACTATTAATATTTTCCTAATATTTTTCTTCAATAAAATGGGAAAGCCGCTGGCTACATGACTTTCAAAGCAGCATTATCCCCAGCATAAGCTTTTTTTAAACACCAAGGCAGAATCATCACCAATTCAGAAAGAGGATAGGTTTTAGTGTATCATTAAAACCACAGCCGGCCAGCCAATGGTGGATACGACTGGATACGAAGAAAGAAAAAACAAAGAGCCAGGACAACAAAGCCAGACCTGTCATCATTACTTACACAACACACTGCATAAAATCCGTTGTGGTATAAAACAAAAAAGCCAGCGAGACCTTTAGCTAAACCACAATTTGTACAAAGCAAATACTTAAAAATGGTTTGTTAAATTTCTCAAAGGCTGGTGCTGGGCATGAAGATGTCCATCTGGAAACAGACAACTCATCAACAAATGTGTCACACATTTCCATGGTGATGCCGCTGTCAGGAGCAGCACTGGCCAACAAGCCTCTGTGCAGACGAATGGAGTATTTCAGGTTCTGACAGTGAAACAGCCAAACAAAAATCCAGTTTTCCCTTTGTTTAAGGCACCAGAGAATCAATGTGGGATTCTGGGTCCCCTCAATCAAGCCCCACCCTGGAGGCAATTAGCACAGCCACCGGTATGAGCCAGAGAATCCTGGCAGCAAAACAATGTGCCAACTTGATTAAGAGGAGGGAAAAGTAGGACCATCTTCCTCTGGTCCCTTGCACCTGTTCACAATTTTTCTTTTCTTCCTGTTGATCTTGTCAGGTGGCCTGTTAAAATGCACGTCAGGAACAGTAGGCTGACGCCCCGTTCGGAACCTGCTCCCCCTTCTCTCTATGTAAACAGTCGCAAGCTGCGCTAGTCAAAATAGATCTGGGGTAAAAGCAATGCGTTGGTGATATTTTTAGTATTTTATTCCCCAGATTACATCAGAGAGGGGCTTTTTTTCATGGCAGCACCATCATTAAGACACACAGTTGCTCACCAAGTCTCTGGGCTTCACTTTTGATGTACAGTGTATCATATAAAGATGTATATAATATTACAGTTTTTAGAGTTAGGAAGGGATAGGTTGGCTGGACTTGCTTTAGGCAGTATAGACTCACTCCATTTTCTGGATTCTGTCAATTCTTCCATTATCAACAACTCACTGGCCCTACCCCAGTTCTCCCAAGCTTTGCTATAAGGTTACCTTTATAACCAATAACACTGGCTTTAAAATGAGACAGTTACATGGAGAGAAGTGCTGGGGAGTGAGCTTATAATGCCAGAATTATAAAAAAAAAAAAAAGTTACGTTTTCATAAATGGATACATTAGATGGGGAGGGAAGAAAGGCAGAATGCCATATATGCTAATCTCTCTGGTCAGAAGGGATCTTACAGTTTGCTAAAATGGTGAAATTTGCATCTACTTTCATACCTTCTCACCCAGTCTTGGTTTGATCAATGACACATATGTGATAACAAAATTTTTTTCCTAAGACTGTTCCAATTTCATAAATTCTGTGCTAATGTCCTCATTTCAAAGATGTCCAACATCTGGGCATTTTAACTGAATGCTCTGAATGGTCTCTTCACCCAGAATCTGCGTAAAGATTCTCTGGTAGACTATTATTATATGCTCAGGAAAATACGAGAGCTTGGGAAAGGCATTACAAGAAGTATTTATAAACATAAAGCAATGAAAGAGAAAAAACTATTCTACCTTTCAGCATATATTCATTCCCCTTGGGTTCCTCCCGTTGAACATCCTGTCTCCCAAACTAGCTAAATTTGAGCCTTAAAATCCCGGTACAACTTCAAATTTTTGCCTAGGATCTCTATTTCCCTACTTGGTAAGATATTTTTAGGAGATAAATATTCATAATGGCTAAAAGCTTCATTAGCTTCCAGGGCTTGAATGCCTAGCCATATGACCTTGGGCAAGTTACTTATTCCTTCTAGGTCTTCATTTCTTCTTTGGTAAAATGGGGATACTTACAGTACCTAATCTCACACAGAGTCACATGAATTAATACATGAAAATAGTGCCTAGCCCATAGTAAACACTCAATAAGTGCTAGCTGCTGCTTTAGAAAACTCTGCTGGTTCTGAAGGTTAATACTATTGCTAATGTATGAAATCTATCAAGGTATAAAAAGAAAAAGCATAATATAAACATTGGTAATTAACCAAAAATTGTGGCTTAACTCTGTTAACAAATGAGGAGAGGAAGTAAGAAGAGGATTTATCATCCATAACAAACCTTACTACTTTTTTTTTAGCCATGTGATATATTACTTTAGTCAAAATACCAATTAGAGTACCATATTACTTTAGTTAAAATAATTTTAAAAGAATAATAACTTTTACGACTGGGAAAAGAAAAGCAATCATTATTTAAGTGAAACCAGGAGTACAATAAAATAATGCTCCTCTATCTTCCTTTAAATCCTCACTCAATAATTGCCTTTGCACCAGCCTCAGCATAGCCTACCTTGAGGGACATGAGTGAACAAGAAAGATTCCAATTCAGAACAGGCAAAATGATTGTTATAGAGCAAGAGCAGTAGAGGCAGCTCTAAAAAACATCCTTTTCTGGTAGGACAAAGAGGCAGGACTCTCTCAAACTACAAACCACAGAAGGATAGATGGGTTAACTGCATTGGGAAAGTGTGGCTTCCCACTTTGAGGGGCTCCACCTCATCAGCTATTCCTGCTTCCACTGATTTTCATTCAACAAACAGCATTTACTATGTGCTGTGTGCCAAGCCCTGGTCTTTCTCCGGGGGTCATCAGCTGCAGTCCATTATGCAGACCACGTGCCTGTGTTGTTACTCAAAGTATCTGGCACACAGCAGGTGTTTAATA
>NW_027529934.1:9984874-10023175 GCF_008692635.1 Crocuta crocuta | reverse complement strand
AAACAGGTGTTTAAAAAAACTTTCTCAAAAAAAAAAAAAAAGAGAGAAAATAAAAACAAAGAGCTGACTTTAATTCATAAATGAATAAATGTTTCCCCGAATCAGCGAGTGCTTTACTCCTGTTTTATTTTTTTAATTTTTTTAAAGGTTTATTTATTTCTAGGAGAGAGAGAGAGAGACAGCGTGAGCAGGGGAGGGTCAGAGAGAGAGAGGGAGTCACAGACTCTGAAACAGGCTCCAGGCTCTGAGCTGGCAGTCAGCACAGAGCCCGACGCGGGACTTGAACCCATGAACCGCAAGATCATGACCTAAGCGAAAGTCGGATGCTTAACCGACTAAGTCACCCAGGCACCCCTGCTTTAGTCCTGTTTATCTCAGGGGTCCATTTTTTTCCTGCTAGATTCTCCAAGGAAGAAAAAGGATCTCTAAATGGGAAACAAAATCCTATTCTTTGCAATTTTTTTGCATACAAATGCTCTTTCAAGTCCATCTTTGGTCTATGGATGTCTTCGTTGTGGCATTGTTAGCTGAACTATACAGGCACACCTCAGAGATGGTGCAGGTTCAGTTCTACATCACCTAATAGAGCGAATACTGCAATAAAGTGAGTCAAAGACATGTTTTGGCTTCCCTCAACATTTGGGATTATGTTTACATATACTGCAGTCTGTTAAGTGTGCAATAGCATTATGCCGAAAAAATCCAGTGTACATACCTTAATTTAAAACTAACTTTAACTGTAACATTTTCTGCTAAGCCCAATGGAGTTCAGTGGATATTGAATTGTTTGGATATCAAAAGTGATTTAGGAATAATAATTTTAGATCATTTGCCAAAACAGCAATCCATGTATTTCCTACAGTTTGACTTCTAGTACCCTAATGTAAAGAAACTGGGTCCGAAAGATTATAGGTGAGATCCGTATTCAGGTGGAGATCAAAGAAGCGAAAACAACTGTGGACTGTCTGACAGTGACAAATGTGGACTGAACCAAAGTTCTTTTTTGAAGATTATGATTCTGACTTGGGGGCACTATGGTGATTGGCAGAGGAAGGAATTTCATGGAAAATTCCTTAAATAAAAAAGTACTGACTTCACACAATAAGAAATAAGACTAAAAGTACTTTATTGGTAAAAAATGCTAACCATCATCTGAGCTTTTAGTGGGTTGTGAATTTTTTTACTAGTGGAGGGTCTTGCCTTGATGTTGATGTCGGCTGACTAATCAGGGTGATGAATTGACTGGAGTCAATCCTCTCCAACCATCCATCTATCCTTTGTTGTCATTGTTAACAGCCTCCAGGGCATCTTCACCAGGAGGAGATCCCACCTCAAGAAACCACTTTCCTTTGCTCTTCCATGAGAAGCAGCGCTTTATCAGCTCAAATTTGATCATGAGGTTGTCACTATTTGGTCCCACCTTCAGGCTTCACTTCTAATTCTCATTCTCTTGCTGTTTCCACCAAATCGGCAAGTATTTCCTCCACCTAAGTCCTGAAGTCCTCCAAGCCATCCATGAGAGTTGGCATCGCTTCTTCCAAACTCCTGTTCATGTTGATATTTGGACCTTTTCCCGTGAATCACAAATGTTCTTAATGGCATTCAGGATGGAGAATCCTTTCCAGAAGGTTTTCAACTTACTTTTTCCAGATCCATCAGAAAAGTCACCAATGGCAGCTACTGCCATACAAAATGTATTCCTTAATAATAAGACTTCAAGGTCAAAATTATTCCTTGATCCACAGGCTGCAGAATGGAAACTGGTGTTAGCTGGTGTAAAAACAACACTAATCTGAATTTATCTCTCCATTAGAACTCCCAGGTGGGCAGGCATATTGCTAGTGAGTGGTTATATTGTGGGGGAAATAATTTTTTTTTTCTCAGCAGATCTCAACAATGGGCTTAAAATATCCAGTAAACTACACTGTAAACAGATGTGCTATCATCCAAGATTTGTTGTTCCACCTCTAGAGCATGGGCTGAGTATATTTAGCACAATTCTTAAGAGCTGAGGATTTCTGGAATGGGAAATGGGCACTGGCTTCAACCTCAAGCCACCAGCTACATGAGCCCCTCAGAAGAGATTCAGTCTGTCCTTTGAAGCTTTGAAGCCAGGCATTGACTTCTTCTGGCAATGAAAGTTCTAGATGGCGTCTAGAAAGTTTTTGTTGGCATCTCGAAGGTTGTCACATCTCTACTGGAAGTCTGTTTTTTAGTGTAGGCACTTTCATAAATTCTCCAGCTAGACCTTCTGGATAACTTGCTACATACAGCTTCTACATCTGCACTTGTGACTTCATCTTGCACTTTGTTATAGAGACGGCTTCTTTCCTTAACCCTCATGAACTAGTTCCTGCTAGCTTCCAACTTTTCTTCTGTAGCTTCCTCACCTCTCAGCCTTCACAGAACTGAAGAGAATTAGGGCCTTACTCTGGATCAGGTTTTGGCCTAAGGGAAGGTTGTGGCTGATCTGATCCTCTATGCAAACCACTGAAGCTTCCTCCATATGGGCAATAAGTCTGCTTCACTTTCTTTTCATTTGTGTGTTCACTGAGGTAGCACTTTTAATTTACTTCAAGAACTTTTCCTTCGCACTCACAATGTGGCTATTAGGCACAAGAGGCCTAGCTTTTGATGTGCTTTCCTCTCTAAACTTAAACATTTCTAGCTTTTGATTTTAAAGTGAGAGATGTGTGACTCTTCCTTCCACTTGAACAATATCCATTGTTGGATATCCACTGCCCTCATTTTAATATTGGGTCTCAGAGGCTAGGGAGACCTGAGGAGAGGGAGAGAGATGGTGGAAGGTCTGAGGAGAGGGAGAGAGATGGATGAACGGCCAGTCAATGAAGCAGTCAGAGTACACACAACATTTGTCAATTAAGTCACCATCGTATATGGCTGTGGCCAGTGGTGCCCCCAAACACTTAGAATAGTAACATCAAAGATCACTGATCACAGATCATTATACAAGTATAATAATCATGAAAGGTTTGAAATTTTGCAAGAATTACCAAAATGTGACACTGAGACATGAAGTGCGCAAATGCTGTCAGAAAAATGGTGCCGACAGACTTGTTGGATACAGGGTTGCCACAAACCTTTGACTTAAAAAAGAAAAAATGCAGTATCTGCAAAGTGCCATAAAGAAAGCACAATAAAACCAAGTATGCCTGTGTATCACTGGGCTATGCTTTTGAACTGATCTCACTTCTCCTATCATCCTCATCTTGAAATACATTTTGTGATTCTTATTTTTGCAGGAACAGGTCGGTGCCTGATCAGTTAGACTGAAGAGAATTTTGTTATGGAGACATGAAGGAACAGAGAAGAGTGAGAGCTTTGATGACTATCTAACCCTGGTTCACCTTCTAAACCCTCAGCTGGAAAGCTTGTGCTGACTACGTCTGAGAACCCGCTATGTGCTGGGTTCTGTGACAAGCAATGAAGGTGGTTATGGAGGTAGCCGGGAACCAGGGCCCAAGGAAAACCGGCTGTCTTGAGGGCAAGACTCATGCCCCCAGCACCCCTCTGCTATCTGGAGCACATTCCTTGGCACACACAGACTGACCACATTCCACTCAGCCACTGCTCACCAGGGCTGATTCTAAATCTGGAACAATCTCAGGCAAAGCAGAGACTCAGTTGAAGAAGCTCCTATACCATTCTCAATCTCTCTGAGTCAGGCAGTCCCTTAGCGATAATTACCATATCCTCACATGTAGAAAGTGATTTTGCCCTTTCTATATAATAGTTATTATTAAGCAATTTCTAGGGTAATTACAAACTGCCCATTCTAAATGTTTTGAACATTTCATAACAGGGCTTTGCTACATTTAATATAAAACACTATTAGTTCTTTTCAGAATATGTCGCAAATCAACCTAATAAAGGAAAAGTAATTTCAAATTAAGTTTGACACATTAAGTTCTAATGAACTAAAAACAGAAGTTGTTCAAAACTAACAAGCAAGAAAATTACATTTCAGACTTTGTATCTGTGGAAATTAGATGTGGAATGTCTGGCCCCTGGGTTTCGACTGGGAGAAGTATGAAGACTGATGTATTTGCACATATCCCCCTTTATCTTATCTCAGAATCCCCAAATGTTAATGTCATGAAGACAGCAGTTCTCATATGCCTATTGCATCCTTTTTCTCTAGTGAAACTTAATGCTTGTTTGTATTTGAAAACCAGAGATAAAGGCTTTGGGGGTGCTTTAGTCTTGCTTCTGTGGAGTTAAACTCATTTCAGGACCCCCTCATCCATAAAGGGTTCTATCCTTTCCAGAAATATGCAATGAACTGAAGGGCACAAGGGGTACTTAATTTTTATTTTAGTTTGATGTTTCAGAATTTACCAATGACACTGAGTGTTTTTTCCATGTCTTGATATCATTCATTGGTACTTCTGTCTACGTGAAGTATCTCTTCATAGGCTCTACCTTTTCTTTTTTGTTGTTTAAATATGTATGTATATAGGTAGGTAGGTAGGCAGGCAGGTATTTTCAGAGAGAGAGAGACAGAGGCAGAAAGACAGACAGAGAGACAGAAGGAAGAGAGAGAATCCCAAGCAGGCTCTGCACTGTCAGCACGGAGACTGATGTAGGACCCTACACCACGAACCATGAAATCATGACCTGAGCTGAAATCTAGAGTCAGACGCTTCACCAACTGAGCCATCCCTGCCCTTTTGTTCTTATTGGAAGCTGCAGCATTTCTTTTGCTGACTGCTATGAACTCTCTGTAAATTACATCAATGTATGGACACGCTTCTGGCCCAAAAAGGTCTGGGCAAAAACATGTCCTGATTTTATTTCGGTCATAAGAAAGTGGAAGGAACTAGCTGCTTTCTGTCTTTGAGTCAAATGCTGCTTTTCTGTGCTTCTTTCCTTCTTCACTTCAGCAGCATTTACCAGGCACCTACCATGTGCCAGAGAATGTAGCATTCAGGCCTGGGGTTCTGTCTAGGAGGAGGAAGCAGTCCCTTCTGTGAAGGAGCTCATAGTCTCCTCTGGGGGAGTGGGTGAGGAAGGATACAAGAAAATAAGGGAGTGGAGCATACAGTGTCTACAGCTATGAGAAGCACATGCATGGGATAGTTGTGATAACAAAAAAAGAAGGGACCCCCTAAGTAAAGTTGGGGAGAGCTTTGCAGGAGGTGACAGATCTCGTGGGAGTCCTGAGGAGCACTAGTGTGTATGGGAAGGACTCACAGGCAGTGGGCTAGTGAGTTCAAAGACCAGAGAGAATATGGAAAACTGGAACTACAAGTAATTCAATATGGCCAACACGCAGAATTCGAGCGGGGCACAGAGATGTAAAGAGAAGAGGCTGATAGACCCGGTCCAGGAAGACCTGATATGCAAGTCTCACTGAAGAGTCAGGCTCTATTCTGATTTGATGTGGGCTCCCTCACCAGTGTGCAAGCACAGAAGCCACCATTTAGGCCAACTGTGTGTCCTTTGGACTGTCCATAACCATCTCTTCTGAAAAGACCCCAACCACCTCAATCCAAGGCTTTCTGCTTCTCTCTGAAAGAAGGTGCAGCAAAGGAAGAATGAATGTACATCTAGGATGGACCAGTCAGTTGAGGAAGGTTAGGAAGAACACATGAATAAGACAGGGAAGGAGCCACAGAGAGAATTCACAGAAAGTCTCAAGAGGGTGGAGTCTTTATCCTGGATTCAGCTGCTGGGGTGCTGCTGGGGCGCTGGGGGTATGGAGCTTAAGATGCAACATCTGCCGGCACCTGTTTCCTGCCTCCCCCAACAGGTATGCCTTCAACTGAGGATGGAGGAGTACTGCAACATTAAGAATAAAGAGTGGTTAAAATGGGGGTGTACAATCTCTCCCAGGGGCAAAGGACAACGCCACTGAATCTGACGCTAGCTCCTTCCCCTTCGACAGGACAACAGTAGATCCCTGGACAACAGATCACTCCAGATGGAGCACTGGCTTCAAAGTCCTTTCTATTCTAGACCTGCCTTCGTGACTTTCCAGCTGTGCGCCACGGAAACGGGGTACCTCTCGGGGTGAGCTACGTGTGGTGAGACATGTGCGTGGGGCACTCATGGTCTCTGGGCATTCTTAGGTCATGTCCATGTCTTCAAGAGGACAAGATGAGAGGCACCCACAGCTGCAAGGATGTGAGGGTGATAAAGCCTCTCTCGCTATAGCACATTTAATAATTAATGCTCGACCTGCGGGCCCCATTCCCAAATCATTTAATCATTCCAGAGGCCAGACAACCCATTTCCTTCATTCATTTGGGCTTCATTATTCAGTGACCAGAGAACTATTATCAAGTCATCAAGGGCCCCTGGACATTCATCTTCTGACAAGCTCTAACAAAAGACACACAACCAGATCCGAATCCAGCCTGGATTCCTTTATGAATGCACGCACACACCAAGGCTTTCATACGGGGAGGGGGGGTTCATGTCTACACCATACAGTAAGAATTTCAAGTCAAGAAACAGAATGAGTGGTTGAGGAAGATTTCAGAGCTGCTTTTGGAGAAGGAGGGCACTCATGGTTGTTCTGACAGCAATTTGCAAAGTTTCTCAAGAACCCTGCTCTGACTCTTCTGTGAAGTTGGTTTTCCACCCACCGCTGAACCACTGGGACTCTTGAAAAAGTTGGAGGCCGGCTAATTACTCTCTGCATTTCTTAGTGGGCCTCCTGTTAGCCTAGATAAGCATTCGTGATACAAGCCTGCCCGGTCATCTGTTCTCTCTCCTGCTTTGATTTAATCCTCATGTCAGCTCCACCAGGCAGGCATTATACCCCCTTTTCCACAGATGCAGAGATTAGTCTCTGATTGGCTGGTCAAGTGGTAACTATGGTTCAAATTCAGGTTGGTCTGAGTCGGGGCCAGGTTCTTAACCACCAAGTCAGTTGTTGTTGTTGTTTAAATTTTTTTTATACTTGAGATAGAGAGTGAGCAAGTGACCACGAACTTGGGGAAGAAGGGCAGAGAGAGAGAGAGAGAGAGAGAGAGAGAATCCCAAGAAAGTTCCATGCTCAGCATGGAGCCTAACACGGGGCTTGATCCCACAACTGAGAATTCAAAACCTCAGCTAAAATCACAATCAGATGCCTAACAGACTAAGCCACCCAGCGCCCTTGTTGTTTTATTTTTTTTAAACCATAGAACACAGTAAATAATTACTTTGGGAGATGATATAGGCATGGCGTATGAATGGATTCCGAAAGAATTTCGATGTATTTGTAAATCACAGAGATATGAATAAAAGCTATACAGGCATCTAACCTACATGGAAAGTAACATCAGGGAAACTCCTAGACCTTCCCTTGTCAAGTCTCTGGGAGCCTTTATCCGTGGAAAACAGCATCCTGTGCTAAGTTCATCTAGCTGTACCACCTAGTGAGTGGTGGGACTGGGGCCAGCCTTGAACCCAGGTGGTCTGACTCAGACCCCATGCTCTTATTCAAGTTTCCCTCAAATAAAGTAAATTTCTGATAAAAAAAAGAAAAAGAAAAAGAAAAAAGAAATTCTTTTTGTACACAGAACTATTAACATGTTTTCACATGTATCACCTCCCCTTGAATGGAAGGCACTCTTAAGATAAACCTTTTCAAGTCAGGCATTAAAAAATGTAAATAAAACAAGACCTGAAATAACACAGACAGTAATATTCTTTTTAGGCTAAACTAAAAGGCAGTAACAAATATCTCTGAAGACATACTAACAGAGTGGCCAACATGCCCTCCTTTGCATACGGAGTTGATAAAATTCCACTGTTCTTAAAAGGGCCTGAAATGTGAGTTGTTTTTCTAGGACTGGCAGTAAATTTCTGCCCAATCATATGGAGTTAGTTCCTCAGGACGTCCAAGATCAAAGGTCGTGAATTTGCAGGATGGCTCTTCAGGAAGAGGAATCTCACTGACCATTCCAGAAACTCTCCCTCATTCAGGGTGGCTGCCACCCAGCCATCCCAAACGCTGGAGAATTTGTTTAATGGCGGTGTGTGTGTGTGTGTGTGCGCGCATGTGTGTGTTTAAGGAAGTAGTACATTTTAATGTCCAGTGGACTTAATTCCTTTAATTGGGCTTTGACTTCAGGGGATTTCTGTTAAGATTCTCTGATAATAACCAGCACAGAGAACAGTGTTGACCCTCGAGCCTCCCAGCATCCAGGTCGATGAGCCAGACGGGTGGTGTGCTTTCGTGCTGCGGTCTGGTGGAGGGGCGGGGAGGTCAGTGTGGGAGCCACGGCTCTCTGGAAAGGGGAGGGTTAACAAGAGAAGAATACTCAAGGCCAGGCACAGAAAACCTCAGGTGAGCTCAGCTGGAGGGGAAAGTTTTGTGCAAGAAGAAAGAGAAAGAAGGAGATTTCTGAGGTGGTAAAAGAAAAAGTCACCCGAGGGGCGCCTGGGTGGCTCAGTCAGTTAAGCGTCCGACTTCGGCTTCAGTCATGATCTCATGGTTGGTGGGTTTGAGCCCCGCATCAGGCTCTGTGCTGACAGCACAGAGCCTGGAGTCTGTTTCAGATTCTGTGTCTTCCTCTCTCTCTGACCCTCCCCTGCTCACGCTGTTTCTCTCTCACACAGAAATAAATAAAAACTTTAAAAAAATAAAAAGTCATCCGAGGGACAGAGAGCTAGAGATTCACAGAGGTAGACTTCAGCATGTTGGGCCGTGGTTTATGAATGGCAGTGCCTTGTGCATTCTTTGAGATTATTCAGCAAAAATTTAAATTGCTTTTCAATGATATGTAATGTTTCTTTTAATATGTCTCTGGACCGAAGCTGGCTTTCAGGGGCCTGATTTGATCTGGGTGAGACAACCATTAAGGCCACAAAATCATTAACAAGAATAGAAAGAGACTGGAGAGGGTCATTTTCAGTTAAAGTAATTCCTGAGTTTGGAAGCACTGCCACTGAATTTTGAAAATGAGAAAACACGGCTAAAATACACTTTGTGATAAAATAGTGCAGCCTCTCTACTTATGAAAAATATTCACGACCTGACCTTCATGGCAGATCTCAAGAAAGAAACACTCACACTCATGAAGAAAGGTCCTGGAGTGTTCGAGAGAGGGCTGGTTCCCACGTGCACTGAGGGAAGGCAAGGGTTCTCACTCCTCTCTCCTTCCGACAAGTCTGTACCTCTTCTCTTGAGAGCTTCATTCAAAGAAAACAAAAGATCATTTCCAGTTGCTATGAATCGCCGAGTTATTTACCCCTCAGAGAGGAAAAGTGTGCTCCGACAGAGACTAAGAAGAGCTCTTTAGGAATAATGTGTCTGGATGAGAGGGAATAGCATGTTCAAGGAAGGTTTAATGGGGAGCGGCGCAGTAAATAAGATCACACTCTCTTCCAGACCTGTTTATTCTGAACAAGCCTGTTTTAGTAGCCTGTTCTGCTCCACTGGTTGTAAAAGAAAGTGGCTGTTTTGATTATCTTTTGGGGAAAGGCGATGAGGAGTCATTCATAAGGGCATCTGAGCATTCAATTAAATTCAAATCAGCTAAATTTGTGTGGCAATTGCCAGGTAGGCTCCGTAGTGAGACCTGAGGACCAGCACTGATGGAGAGGTGGTCCTGAGGGACTCTCACCCACCATCTATATGTAAGCTATTTAAATGTAGATTAGGATCACAAAAACATCTTCAAGCTAACATTCCATTTTCATTTTGCTTGCTCAAGAGGAATGTAGAGTAGCAAGTCAAGCCAAACCAAACCAAAAGCCCGGCTGTGTCATCTAACACGTTACAATGGCAATTATCAAAAAGACAAGAAATCACAGGTGTTGGTGTGGATGTAGAAAAAAACTACATGCACATCCTCATGCACTGTTGGTGGGAATGTAAATTGGTGCCTCCATTATTGTAAACAGTATGGAGGTTCCTCACAAAATTAAAAATAGAACTCCCATACGATCCAGCAATCCCACTGGGGTATTTATCTAAAGGGAAGAAAATCTGGATCTTGAAGAGATACCTGTATCCCCACGTTCACTGCAGCCCTGTTCACAACAGCCAAGATATGGAAACAACCTAAATGCCCACTGACAAAATAATGGATAAAGAAAATGTGATACACACACACACACACACACACACACACACACACACACTGGAATATCACTCTGTCATGAGAAAGAAAGAAATAATACCATTTGTGACAACTTGGATGGATTTGAGGGCATTATGCTAAGTGAAATAAGTCAGCAAAAGACAAATATGTATGCTAGAACTTATATGTGGAATCTAAAAATGTTGAATGCGCATAAATAGAGTAGAATGGTGGTGGCCAGTAGCTGTGGGGTGGGGAAAATGGGGAGACGTAGGTCAAAGGGTACAACTTTCAGTTATAAGATAAATAAGTTCTGGGGATGTAATGTACAGAACGGTGATTATGCTTAACAATATTGTATTTTATACTTGAAAGTTGCTAAGAGAGTAAATCTTAAATCTCACCACATACACAAAAAAAGGTAATTGTGGGAGGTCACAGACAGACCTGTTAACTGACCTTATTGTGGTAACCATTTTGCAATATACAGGTGTATCAAATCATTACATTGTAAATCTTAAATTCATACAGTGTTATAAGTCAATTACATATAAATAATGCTGGGAAAAATAGTAAAATAAACAAACCAGAACTGCAGGTAAGACTTTAGATGATTTAAATCAGAGATTTTTAACATGTCAGAAAGTATGAAAGGCCTGCACAATTCTATACAAACAAGCCAAAAGGGAATTTGGGAGGACAGCTCATACAGAAGCATGAAATAGCCACAGTTTCTTAGCACATCTCTTGTACCACTTTCTCTCTGCTTCCATTCTGAGATGCCGCTTGTACTCGAAGGCCTGAGTTAGCCAAAATCTGAGAGTTCAGAGATTTTCAAGTTGGATCCAGGACTTGGACATGTTCAAAGTTTCGTTTTCTTTGGGTTACATCTGAAGCAGCACGAATAGTGTGAAAAGGGGTCTTGCCCCCAGTCAAGGAATGATTATGACTCCATTGCCTTTTACACCCCTCAGCACATCAGATTTCAGAAAGCGTTTCTATCACCACTTGGGGGCAACTGATCCCTATGGGATGAACCATCCCACCCAGTCTAAGGTGTGGGTTTCCGGTCTTGAAGCCCTCCTGTGCTAGAACTTCAGACCTCCCCTTACCTGGGGAGGGGAGGGAGGGCCTAGGGGTTATCCACTTGTCTTCTTAGGGATGCTCTGTGGGTAGATCCAGCCTTGGCCTACCAAACCTACTCTAATCACTCCTCTCTTACCTGCTATCTTTTCTACCCTTTCCAGTTGGCCATCTAATCTCATCTTATTTTTTCAGTCAACTTCTCTTCTCCCCACAATCTGGAGGCAAATCAAGCCCCCATCCCAACTAAAGCCTAACTTTCTGTAAAAAGTGAAGGTTACATATTTACCATATCTTTTTCACAGGCAACGTTTTTCTTCTGTAAGATTCTATTGAGCACAAAAGAGTATCTTTTGTGGAGTTCCTTGAAGAACTCGAAGAACTGCACTACTGTGCAGTGATGGAGGTAGTGGGGGGAGGGCAGGACAATGAGTAAGTGTATTCATGTTATTCTTTCCTTGAAAAGTAACAGTGCAAACTGGGAAAGAGATTCACGATGGGAAATTATCTGGGGCCTTGGTTTGCCTCCACAGAAATGGTTTACTGGTGTATCTGATCTCACATCTCATAGGATGCGGCTCCTATTCTGGGGAGATGTGGAAGGTGACTGAATTGGGATGGTGGATATGTCAGAAGTGAAGGGAATGGGAACAGAGACCACTGCTCGGACCGGGTCAGGGAAAAGAAGAAACTGGAGCTCAGAGCTCCTTCAGGAGCAAGGAGTGCAGGAATGAGAGTTGGTGTTGGGGAGAGGGAGGAGCCAGGGGAAGGAGGAGAAATAGCAATCAAGAGAAGGTAGGTAAGACCAGAAATGTCCTCCTCAAGCATCTATGGCCTTCAACTAACTTGCTAAAAATGAAAAAACAGGTCATGTCTGAAGATCCCTTCACAATTCAGTTGAGTGAAATGAAACAGGGTGGTTTCTATCAGATCAGATGAAATGCTCATGAGTAACACCTCACAGCAGAAGAATCTGGAGTCCTGAAGTGATTTTCTTTCCCTGGGCCATGCCTGTACCTATGTACAGCTGAGCACTGTAAACCAGAAAACGGGACAGAGCCATATTTTATTCCTTACCACCCCATCTTATAAAGGTTTTTACCTGCACAATACCATGTTGCTAAGTCTCAGGATGCGGTGGTTGCTTCAGAACTTAAAAACCTTGCATCCTGCAAACCACTTAAGAGGAAGAGCCTCTATTGGTATATAATTCCATCTCCCTCACTGAGAAACCTGTGGCTGGAAATGTGCTCTGATGAAGGCCATATTTAATCATTCCTCAAATGTGCCCGGAACTTGCCCACATCACCACCACCACCGATAGCTCCCTAGTCCAGACCACCATCCTCTCTCGCCTGACCCAGCCTCTAACCATCACCTGCTTCCCTTCTTACCTTGTACAGTCTATTCCCTACTCAGTGGCCAGAGTAATAAGTCTTTAGATTAAAAAACAAAGTCATACTACATCACTCCCTAACTCCTTAAACCCTCTCCTGGCTTCTGTTACATTAGAATAGAATCTGAGGGTGCCTGGGTGGCTTAGTCGGTAAAGCATCAGACTCTTGATTTCAGCTCAGGCCATAATCTCAGTTTCTGAGATCGAGCCCTGCGTCAGGCTCCATGTTGGGCATGGAGTCTGCTCAAGATTCTCTCTCTCCCTCTATCTTTGCTCCACTCCACCCTCCCCCTACAAAAAAGAAGAATATCAAGAATATCTAGAGTCCATACTTGAGCTACAGGGCATCATACAGTCTAACCCCAGGTTGCTGCCTCTCTGAGCTTATCACCCACCACACTCCTGCCATGAGGGCCTCAGGCTTTTCCCTGGAATTCCCTGGCTCCTTCTCAGGGATTTGGCGCTGTTTTTCCTCTGTCGGAAAACACTCTGTTCCTGGGTATTCTCGCAGCTTTTGCTCCCTTACTTCAGGTCTCTTCTCAAAAAGGGCCACAGCTCAGATGAACCTCTTCCAACCTATGCATTTGAAGCAGTCACCCTTTATTGTTTTGCACTGCACAGATCCCCATTTGACAGTGTATTACATGTCTCTGCTTATTGCCTGCGTCACTCCCTAGAATATGGGCCAAATGAGGACACTTACTGACTCACTACATTAGTCCCCTAGTAAGAGCCAATTTATAGCAATTGCTCAATAAACATTTCTAAAATGAATAATTGTGATTTTCAGAGTTCCATCAGAGCTAAAAGCATAATGTTTTTCATTTCAACACTTGGCAATTCAGCAGTTGCATTAAGGGAAACAGCCAAGGAACAAAGGAGGAAAGTTTCAGTCAAAACTCAAGGTCTCAACGCTTTTATTTATTTTATTTTTTTAAAACACTTATTTATTTTTGAGAGACATCGAGAGAGAGAGAGAGAGAGAGCACATGAGCAGGGAAAGGGCAGAGAGAGAGGGAAAGAGAGAATCCTGATGGAGGGCTCCAGCTGACAGACCATGAGACCATGACCTGAGCTGAAACCGAGTCAGATGCTTAACCAACTGAGCTGCCCAGGCACCCCAAGATCTGAACACTTTAAAGGAAATATTTCTTGAGTGTAAGAAGGCTACCAGAAGTAAAAGGTTAACGAAAAATACTGTATTAAAAAAAGCAGACTTAATAAATCCCAAACTGATGGGTGCAATATTAAAAATAAAATCCAATTTCATATATAATTAGATAATATCTTCCTTGGTCATAGATCAAAACCAACAGCGACATTTATACAGTGAAGCATGGGTGCATATAGCTAGAAGGGAATTTAAATGCAATTTAGCTTGTCGTGAATGTGATTTTCAGAATGGAAATGAAACGTAATCTAAATAGAGATTTGTATCAGTTTGGCTTTGTTTCAGAATTTGAAAAATTCTTTAGTTTTATAGACTGCCATGTTAGCGTTCCGCTTTTTCAGTTCTCCCTTAATCTTTTGACTTCCAGTTATTTATTTATTTTTTTAAAGTAGGCTTCACACCTAACAAGGAGCCCAACATGGAGCCCAGTACAGAGCCTGAACCCATGACTCTGCAATCAAGACCTGAGCTGAGATCAAGAGCTGGATGCTTAACCAAAAAAGCCAGCCAGGAGCCCCTTGACTTCCATTCTTAATAGCCATATGCATAGCTTTTGAAATAAATTTTAAATGACAATGTAAATATGCATTTACATTTTATTTATTTTTAAACTGTTTGTTATTATTTTTGAGAGAGAATGAGAGAAAAACAGAGAATCCCAAGAAGACCCTGTGCAGAGCCTGACATGGGGCTCGAACCCACATAGTGTGAGATAGTGACCTGAGCTGAAATTGCGAGTCTGATGCTCAACTGACTGAGCCACCCAGGTGACCCTCCATTTACGACTATTACTTTTAAGGAAGTGAACTACACACATTGTGTCCAGGCAGCCTTACTCCCTCTACCATTTCCTTCCCCCAGCAATGGCCTTTCCATCTAAGAAACTTTAAATATGCAACCTTTTAAAAACAAAGACCAGTTTTAAAATATATTGTTAATTATGGTAGCCGAATATTATTTATGTATTTAATATCACAACCATGAGAGTTTTATCTCTTTGTTATCCTTTAGATTTTGACTTTCTGTAAGTTTTGACTTTTTCTTGCCCTTTTAAAATCTGTCTGAACAAACACAGTAAAGTTAATAAACAAAATTGTACTCTGAAAGTGACCAGACTACGGTACAGCAGTTTTTGCCAAAGTCAGCAGCCTGGGAAATTAAATGTTCTCTTTGTGCCTAAATTTTAGTACAAACTATCTTCTATCATACATTTCATTATCGCTTTCAAGCAACAGAACCCATGTGCCTCACCCACTACCTCTAATAAAACTTTAAAACCAAAAGTCAGCAACGTGAATCTCACACTGACTAGCAGCTGCCGAACACCAACGCAAGCACTGCCGAATAATAAACAGAAAACCAGCCAACCAAGACGGAAGTGGGTATAGAACCCCACACACTCCCAGCTTTCTCACCTTTGAGCTCGCGGGGATGCTTTGAAGCTGCAGAAGATCTTCATGACTCCTGTTTCTAATTTTTTAGAAGGAAAAGAAATGATCTCACAAGACGATCAACACCTTGGTCAACATGGAACCATTATGCTGGTGGCTACCTCCTATCATCATTTTTCTTTAAAAAAAAAAATCTCAAACCAGTGTCACGTGTAATCTTTTCAATGACCCCCATGACTTAAGAGAAACCAAGACCATGGACTCGTGTGACCACAGTCTGGGGAGCAGGCAAAGTAGAACCTTTGCACATTACTGTTCTGAACACGTCCAGAGTGATCAGCTAAGTTCAACCCACTAACTCCAAAGATGGAGAAAGAAGCTCCCAGGTCGCCTTGTGGCAGTTGCTCCACAGCAGAATGCAAACAAACCAAAATCCCAAGCTACTAAGTCACTAGCTGCTCTATAAACTGGGCTTACAAGGCTACAGTCAGTTGTTTTGTTTGTTTAATAAAACCTTATCCAGTATGTAGCCTGCTATGCTCTCTAAGAGAAGTTACATCTGCAAAGAATTACTTATAGTAGAAAATCTGAGAAGAACCGAGAGATTGAGACTCAGGTCACAAAGGATGAGGATGGCTCAACTTCAAGCTGGTAATCTGTCAACCCTCACATCATCTTGCTCATTTCTACTCTTTACACTTTGAAATAAAGGCTACGATGAGTCCCGTTCACTACAAACAACCGTAACATAGTTATTTTCTACCTTTCAACTGACTGTCACATTTTAAGCAAAATCTTGGGTGCAGGGCTGAAAACAGACAGAATTAAACTGTACTGTTTAACCCATGAACTGGGAGTGAGCCGAGTGAGCTCCTTTGGCAGAACACTGACGGGGGTCAGAACACTGACGGGGTTCAGAGCATTATAATGGTTCATGATGGTGAAGCTGGCACTGAGAGGCAGGGGGACCAATCTCTGCCATCAGTGACCATTTCTTATGTTACTTCTAAAAATGAAGAGAAGTACTATGCATGCTAATATTTCCAGTGGCAACAGGCATATGAAACTACAGAACTTTCTTTGAAAAAGCCAGCATCTTCACTACGTTGCTTTTCATACGTTATAAAAGCTACACAGGCAGGGATTTTAAGAAAAGACTTAAACATAAGGTAGCGTGGTATAGTGGTTAAACATACAGATTTAGGAACTTAACTGATAGGTTCCTATTGGAACCTACCTCATAAGGTATTATGAGGATTAAATGAATTAATAAATAACAAAAGAAAGTAATGCCTGGCACATAAAAAGTAATTAATAAATACTTGAACTTCTTTAAGAAAGTTTTCTAGATTATTCCCTTTCATAAACAGTCTATTCATCTTTATAAAAATAAGGTTCAGCACAGTGTGTTTTGAAAAACAAAACCATTTTTTCAATTTTTTTTTAAAAAAAAACTTCCTTTAGAAAGAGATGTGGGATATCTGGAAACCATACAGAAGCACGAAGACCCACTGGTAATCAGCACTGCCCAGAGATAATCATGATTCACCTTTCCTGGTAAACACCAAGAGGCTTTCTTTTCAGTCCATACACATATATATTGAATATATGTTGCCATTTGATATATGGAGTAATTTTTTATGTACAGTCTCATATCCAGCTTTTTCCATTTAACATCAGAGTATTTAATACAATGAACAAACAGTAATATTCAAATAAGGAAATGAAGCATTAACTATGGTAAACTCTTTTATCTTTATATCCCCAAAGTCTACAGTTTGGGATTATTTGACACAATTAGGTTTTCATTGGGTTCAAGGAAGTACAGAGCCAGACAGGGCCAGACACGTGGATAAGTCCCAAGCCTCTCAAACAGAGGTGCTCTTGACCTTCCTTTGGCTTGGATAGAAGTTCTCCAGACCCCTGTCAACAGGAACCAGCTCAAAAACAGAGTATAATATGAGTGGGTATTTTCCTACCAGTATTCAGTGGATTTTTTTGCCAACAAGAACAAAAAGAAATTCAGTGTAAAACATGGCCATAATCTCTGTGTGCCTTTATCAGAGCCCTGTAATTCACTGTCATAGGATGATTCATGGTGGTCCAGGCTGCACTGAGAGCCATGGGCCAGATGACTGCCATCAGTGCACAGGGTGTAGGCCAGGGCCAAAAGGTCTCCCATATAACAGCGCTCAATAAATCAGTGCTTGAGGAATGGACAGTCCAGCTGAGAAAGGATGAGGCAGGTGACCTAAGGCTTTGTTCTGCCATTAGACTGAAAGTTTCTAGAACAGAGGAACTGCATCTTGTACATTTTAAAAAATTCCTTACAATACCTGAGTGCCTTCCTTGCTTCCTCTTTCAAAGCACACGTTTGTTCACTGAAGTTCTTTTTGTTTTAATTTTTTATATTTATTTATTATTGAGAGACAGAGACATAGCGCGAACAGGGGAGGGGCAGAGAGTGGGAGACACAGAATCTAAAGCAGGCTCCAGGCTCTGAGCAAGCTGTCAACACAGAGCCCAATGCAGGGCTCAAACCCACAAACCGTGAGATCATGACCTGAGCTGAAGTCAGATGCTCAGTCGACTGAGCCACCCAGGCACCCCTGAAGTTCTTAAATCAGATACAGCTGTGTTCCTGACCAGACTCCGAGTTAACACCTTACCTGTGTACACTTAGGCAAGTTACTTAACTTCTCACTGGTCTTCACGCCCTCACCTATAAGTGGACATGACACCCCACCTCCGTAAGCTGTCATTATTATTAATAGCTATCCTTTTTTAAAAATGTTTATTCTTTTTTTGAGAGAGTGTGAGTGGGGGAGAGATGGGGGGCAGAGGATCTGAAATGGATCTATGCGAGGCTTGAACTCACGAATCTTGAGATCAATACCTGAGCCTAAGGTGGATGCTCAACTGACTGAGCCACCTAGGTGCCTCACAATATCCATCCATTATTATCGAACAACTTACATGTTAAGCACTTGGTTATGTAAGGCAAGAGTGGGTGTGTAATCAAATTATAAGCAATAGCTTAAAAAAATTTTTTTAATGTTTATTTATTATTGACAGACAGAGCATGAGCACGGGACGGGTAGAGGGAAGGGATGACACAGAATCCGAAGCAGGCTTCAGGCTCTGAGCCATCAGCACAGAGCCCGACGCAGGGCTCAAACTCACAAACCATGAGATCATGACCTGAGTTGAAGTCAGATGCTTAACCAACTGAGCTACCCAGGTGCCCCATAAGCATTATCTTGAAGGAACTCAGTCAATGATCCTAAAAGACTTATGATTTACTGAATAGTGGCTAGATTTTTTTCTAAGAAGGAAACATCTTTATTCTCCTATAGCATTTTATTCTTCTCTCTACCCTCACAGGAGTCTATTTTTCCTTTGTCCATGGTATTCATGGACATGTTGTACCAACAGACAATGTAGCACTTTGTTACAGGTTTTCAAGTCTTTGTTTCTCACTGAATTATTCCCTGGGCATAAACAGTGTCTTTTCTAAAATAAGGTAAACTCAGGGCACCTGGGTGGCTCAGTCAGTTAAGTATCTGACTTCGGCTCAGGTCATGATCTCACAGTTGGTGGGTTCGAGCCCCGCGTCAGGCTCTATGCTGACTGCCAGCTCAGAGCCTAGAGCCTGTCTTTGGATTCTGTGTCTCCCTCTCTTTCTGTCCCTCTCCTGCTCACGGTCTCTCTCTCTCTCAAAAATAAATAAAACATTAAAAAAAATAATAAAATAGGGTAAACTCTGTGGGCAAGTCACCTGATTCTGCTTCTATTCTATCCACACCCACCAGCTCCCAGGACCCATTCATAAACATTGTTTCAACTGGAGCCATTCTAACCTCATAACTGGCCAATCAACAACCACTGACTGAGGAGTATTGCTTTAGGAGTTACTTAATAGGATGAAGCAATTTTCCTCACTGTTTGTAAACACAGAAACAAAATTAAACTGTGACACCAATTTATAATCACAAACTACTCAACTAGAAATATTTAACAGCTGAACTCTTAGGAAGAATGGGTGCATGAGTGAATGGTAGATCTAGTCTTGCTCTGTCCCAGGCAGATGGAAATTGCTACCTCCCACTGTATCCCAATCCTCCCCTCTAAGACTGGGGCAAAGACACAGCAACAACAAGTTCCTTCATGCTTCTCAGAGAAATGATTGCCATGTTTTTGTATTTCTTATTTCATCCCATGTGAAGAATTTACGTGTGACATATGACGTATATAGAATCTACTCAGGAGACATCACCAGTGTGCAACAATAAATAACAGAGTCATGTTCTAATTCCCACATGGGACAAACACCATATGATCAAATTCTATCTCAGCTGGTTTAATGGTGTTTTTAATGATAACAGTCTTTTAAAAAGAATGATAGTATAGTCCTAACATGCATGCAAGGCAATACGCTGGCAGTAGTGTTTCAGGATCTATAATTATTAAAACTCAAGTGAGGCTAACCACTTCGATGGCTCAAGGAATTAGCATCAAATCTTCTAGATTCTCTGTCCAGTGTTTTCTAAATTCTCAGCCAGTTGTCTGATCTCTGACATAATTATGATTCTGTGTGAGCTTTTCAGTATTTTGGAAAAAATTACAGTGTAAAATTTCCAAATATTTAAGACATCTGTCCTGATGTGAGATTCTCTAAAATTATGTCCTCACTGGACTGGTAAAGCTTCCCAGTCTCCCTTCAACAGCCCCAATGCACAGTGGACCTGTGAGCCTTTTCACTGTCTCTTAGCCTTACTCCTGCCCTCCCTCTGTTCTTTGTCTGTTACTCATCCTTTAAGACTCAGCTGAGATCTTCATCGTTCTCTTTAAGTGTCTTCCTCAACTCCTAGGAGAAGAGACCCTTCTGCATGATCATCATACGATACTGGCATTTTTTTTTTCCTGTTGAGATGCCCATCTAACAGATGGGCATCATATCAGTTCCTAAGAGGCAGGGACTACATTTATCTACCAAGTTGCAGTGCCTAGCACAGTGGCAAAGCTCTGCGAGGTAGTCACTAAATCCTTAATAGAAAGAATTGCTAGCTGACAAGCACCCATGATCAGATTCCAACTGTTTACCTGGGCACACAAGTCTATCAGGCTAATCCCTATTGCCTGGGGGCTATTTACAGTGATAGAGCTTTCTCCTATGGGATAGATTTCACATTGCCCTGAAAGCACAACTGTAGGCCATTGGAAGATGGAAACATAAAATTATATTTATCAAAATAATAAGTGGTATTCAATGATACATGTTGACCATAAAAGATTTAAAGCACACAGAAAAATACAAAGAAGAAATTAAGAATCTCCTGAGACTTCACAATATATTTGCCATTGTTAATGTTTTGGTGAACAGCCTTCCCAAATATATTTTTAAATGCAGCTGCACAAAATTTTACATAGATTTTATACAAATAAGTCCTACAAACAAGATATGCTATGATGCTATGTAAAATCCCTTACTGTTTTCATTTATTAATATGTTGTAGACCTTTTCTCATCTCAATAAATACAGAACCTTAATCTTTAGTGGGTGTATCTGATGTATGTTTCATTAGTGGGAAAGGCCCTGAAGCATACAGGTTCGTCCAATTATCTCCTAAATTATTGTAAGGTTCAAGGGTAAATTCCTTGAACCAGGAATGCTGGGGCAAAGGGCATGCTCATTTACATTTTATGTATATATAATTCTTTGGTGCCCCCCCCTCCCCCAAACTCCCAGTTATAGTGTGGACAGATGCCTGTTCCTGACAATCTGAGGGGTGAAAAAGCTCTTCTGTTTTCTTTGGTGTCATTTATTTGATTTCTAAGAAGCTGAGTATCTTTCTGCATGTTAATGGGCCTTTTGTATTTTTTTCTTTTTTAATTGCCTGGTCACAAATGCTGTCCATTTTTCAATTAAACAGTTCATTCTTTCCTTATAAATTTAAG
Source organism: Crocuta crocuta (assembly GCF_008692635.1). Taxonomy (NCBI): domain Eukaryota; kingdom Metazoa; phylum Chordata; class Mammalia; order Carnivora; family Hyaenidae; genus Crocuta; species Crocuta crocuta. The sequence continues at coordinate 10,002,136 of NW_027529934.1, read as the reverse complement.
AGTCTTCTTATATTAGTCATATTAATCTTATCTATGTTACTAATATTATTCTCACTCTGTCTGACATTTGTCTTTTAACTTAGTTTAGGACGGTTTGTTTATGTTACTGTGCAGAGAATTTTATGCAATAAAATTTATCAACATTTTTTATGGCACTGGATTTTGTGGCATTACAAACCTAAGACTATAAAAACATTCACCGGAATTTTTTTTTCATCCATATTTTTTATAGTACTTTTACGGTTTCATGTTTCACAGTTCAGTCTTTAGATTCATCTAAAAAACTCTAATATGCAGAGAGGAGTAAGGGATTTAATGTTTAATATTAGACTTATAAATAACAAAGAATTTTTAAAGAATAGAATATGAATTGAAATAGTATCTAATTTGTACATCTTTCTATTTCAGTTGTTATGGATGCATTTATTCAATTACAATCACTGAGGGCATCAATGTGTCTGTTGCCTCTTGGCCCCTCCACAGCACTTCACAAAGAAATGTTCTTATTTCTATAAACATCCTCAGTGAGCACAACAAACCCAAGAGTAGGGAAATGCTGCACCGTACTGCACACACACAGGCATGCGTGTACACACACACGTGCACACACACATACAGATTTATGTTAACTTTTTTTCTGTTTTTTAATGTTTATTTTTGTTTTTGAGAGAGAGAAAGAGAGAGAGAGAGCAAGTGGGGGAAGGGCAGAGAGGGAGACACAATCTGAAGCAGGCTCCAGGCTCTGGCTGTCAGCACAGAACCTGACGTAGGGTTCAAACTCACAAACTGTGAGATTATGACCTGAGCTGCAGTCAGATGCTTAACTGACTGAGCTATCCAGGCACCCCTAACTTTTTTTTTTAAACAAAGTTATTTTTTTAAGTTTATTTATTTTGAGAGTGAGAGATAGAGCATGCAAAAGTGGGGGACAGAAAGAGAAAAGGGAGAGACAGGGAGGGAGGGAGGGAGTCCCAAGCAGGCTCCACACCATCAACACAGAGCCTGGGGTGGGGCTTGAACCCACAAACCTTGAGATAATGCCCTGAGCCAAAATCAAGAGTCAGATGCTTAACTGACTGAGTCACCCTGGTGCCCCTACCTGTTAACTTCTATGATGGGACTATTTTTTTTTAAACCACACTTTTATAGAAATAACGCATAATATTATATTCACCACTCAAATCACATAGTTTAGTCTTTTGATTTAAAGACACACACCTGGTCACATACATGCACATTTTATACACAACAGAAGCTGATCTAGGTCAAAACAGAAAAAGCATAAATTATAGGAATATAAATATTTTAAAATACAAAATAGGGGCACCTGGGTGGCTCAGTCGGTTAAACATACAACTTCGGCTCAGGTCATGATCTCACAGTCAGTGAGTTCAAGCCCCATGTTGGTCTCTGTGCTGACAGCTCAGAGTTTGGAGCCTGTTTTGGGTTCCGTGTCTCCCCCTCTCTCTCTCTCTGCCCCTCCCCCACTTCTGTGTGTGTGCGTGTGTGTGCGCGCGCACACGCGCACACACACATGCTCTAATGAACATTTAAAAAATTTTTAATTAAAAATACAAAATAAAGAGATAAGTATTATATGGATAATTATAAACTTTTAAACCTTGGAGAATTACACACCTGTAATCAATGGGTTATGCTTCCCCAACCCGCCAGCATAATTAAGGGAAACTAAGGCTGCTAATACAGTGATGATATTAATGAATGGCACTCATTATGCCATTATGTGGCAAGTTTTATTCTTAGGGCTTTATATACACTCATACATTAAGTCTCACAACAGTCGTCTGAAGACAACTTAAGTACTAGTTCTCCCCATATTATACTGATGGGGAAACTGAGGCAAGGAGAGTGATTTGCCAAGTGACACGTTAGTGAGTGGCTGAGCCAAGATTTGAACCCAGTTTGCCAGGTCTCTGGCCCATGCATTCACCATCACAGTGAATTTTAGGCCTACTGATACTAGCCCTAAATACAGCAATAGAGTCTTCAGACATCCTCGGTTAAAAGCTGAGGCTGAGCTCAAGCAGCCAGTTACCAACGACTCCTGAGCAGAGGCTGGCTTAGATTTAAGAGCAAAGACATATCTTATTCCAGAGAGGGGGATCTCCCTTGGAGTCGGGAATCCACATCCTCAGTTCTAGCCACAGTCCTGCTTTGTTATTTAAGTGGACTGGCATGGCTTCATCTTCCTTTGCATCAAATGGAGATAACAATAGAAACTGTAAATTATGAGTCTCATAGTTGTGCTTTTAATATAATAATTCAGGGGCAAAAGACACAGCCACACTTCAGGCTCCAGGTGAGGACGGGAGGTACCGGGCTGGTCTCTGGGGAGGAGAGCCAGGCTAAGCCTCAGAGAGGTGCCGTCAGGTGAGTGCTCCCAGGTGGGTGGAGCCAGACAGGTGCTTATGGCAAAACACACCCTTTCTGCCACATCAGCCAGGATTCTGGGAAGAAGCCACTGTTTTGAATTTCTGAATTCTGTGATGTCACTTGGGAGAAAATAACTCAGAGGAGAAGTGCTATGGGTAAAAGAAACCCTCCCAGCTTCTCTCTTGTTGCTGAGTCACTTTGTGAGAACCTCCCCCAGAAGAGAAAACAAGACTTGCCTGCGGCTCCAGTCCTCTCTGTGCCTTTCACTGGAAGGTACCAGAAGCATCTCCACTGCCTTCTCCAGGGCCAAGTTCTTTCTTTCTTTCTTTCTTTCTTTTTTTTTTGTTTTAAGTTTATGTATTTATTTTCAGAGACACAGAACACAAGCAGAGAGAGAGAGAGAGGAGAGAGAGGGGGAGAGAGAGAGACAGAATCCAAAGCAGGCTCTGCACTGACAGCAAAGAACTTTCTTATTTTCTGCTTGAAGAAGGGCTCCAGGCAGCTGCAAAGACCAGGCACCCAGAGGGCCAACAGGGCAATTGAAGAAAACCCTCTAGACATAAAGCTGGAGGGGCGCCCCCAAGAGCTCAGCAGGCATGTGAGGCCACTAGTACCTGTGACCTCAGAGGCTCCCTTGTCTCGCAACCAGGCTGTACTGAAGCAATAAGTGGCAAATGGTCCTACTTTTCTATACAGACACCATTAAACAGGTCCGTGATATCAATGGCAAGGGAAAGAAAAATAGCACTTGTATTTTTCTTTTTTTAAATGTAGAAAGAAGAATATTTCTTGACTTTCTGTTATAGGAAATTCTTCCAAAGAGAAAGTCAGACTGATTCTACCTCAGCTAGATTAAATTCTGCCCCGCGGAACATTCCAGCAGTGTTTATTTTGAGGTGAGTGAGGGGCAAGAGTGAAGAGGTGGGGCAAATCTATTCATATTTATAGTTGATGCTTGAGCACTAACTATGCACCAGACCATGTTCTAAGTGCTTTCCATTGTTAATTTATCTGATACCCCACACAACTCCTAGTGGTGGGTTCCATTATTATCTCCCTCGGTAATACTGAGGAGAAAATGCAGGCACTAATGAGGTTAAGTCACTTGCCAGAGGCAACACAAAAAGTGGCGAAGTGGGGACCAACCCCAGCTAGTGAGAGAACTCACAATCACGGTGAAGGCTGTCTGTGTCAAAGAGGCAAAAACACGTCAGAATGGCCTAGGAACTGTCTCAAAGAAGGAAATGAAACCAGGACACTCTGAGCACCTACTCTGAGGCGCCGGGCTGAGCACTTGTACTTTGGAAGAATGTGGTGAAAACTCCTGGCCAAGGTGGGCTGGCTTCTATCATTTCATGAGCTCCATGTGCACTTCAAGCCACTGCGACCTTTCTGAGGCTCAGCTCAAGACACCGTGGGGTTCTCAAAGACGATACTCAGAGGGCCAGGTTCCTCATTCAACTTGACTTACATTTTCATTCAGCTTTCGTGAGTATGGTCTGACTCTATTACAAACCCATCAAACGATTGTCCTGCCCTTAAGGTTCTTTATCAACTTACTGAAAACAGACAAAAAAGGTAGGGGGCAAATTTCCTCTCTGAACTTTGGGAAATAACTTCAGAAGTCAACAGAAGCCTCCCTAGGCCAGCAAAAGAAGCCACTGGAGAGGCAACTAAAGACGGTACCAAAAATGAGTGCCAAGGGTGAGCAAGTTAGAGACCGCTCCTCCTCAGCTTCCTGGCTGCTCCCCTGTCTGCCCTGTGAGCTGTCCTGTGTCCCGATGGCGTGCTCCCCATTTGAGTGCATGTCCCACCTATGGAGAGTCGGAGCAGAAACTGAGGCTGCTGTCTCAGCCCAACTAACTCACTTTCTCTTGGATTCCAGAATAAGCAAACTCCAAGGCTGAAACTGGAAAGGAAAGGGAGCCCTAAATACCAACACTACCTTTCAGTGACTTAAATTAGCACCATCAATAGAAAGATAATGCACACTTTAAATATTTCTAGTAGCCACATTAAATGAGCAAGAAGAAACTGATGAAGTTAATTTGAATAGTATATTCTATTTAACTCAACATATCCAAAATATCACTTCAACATGCAATTAATAAAAAATTATTCATGGGCTATTTTATACTCTTTTTTAAAATGTTTGTTTATTTTTTGAGAGAGAGACAGAGTGTGTGTGAGCACAGGAGAGGCAGAGCGAGAGGGAGACACAGAACTGGAAACTGTCAGCGCAGAGCCCGACTCAGGGCTCAAACTCATGAGCCATGCATGAGATTGTGACCTGAGCTGAAGTCGGATAGTTAACCGACTGAGCCACCTGGCATGCCTACTCTTTTTTATACTAAGTCCTTAAAATCCTGTATATATTTCAGGCTCGCAGCAGATCTTAATTAGAACTAGGTATATTCTACATGCTTAACAGACAGTGGTGGCCCGTGGCTACTACCCTGGATGGCACACTGGTGGCATTATTCTCTTTTACTGTCTCATAAACACAGATTCGTTTTAATTAATCTTCACTTGATGCCACTGGAAATTACTGCAGAAAGAAACAGTGAATTATTACTTTGCCTTCAACCGCTTGAATTTCTGAGTGAATATGATATATTCTCTTATTTGATCTTCCCCATAATCTGTGAACTTGGCCCCTCCAGTATTTTAGATGGGTAGTAGATTAGAATACACCATCTTTCTCCCTACACACACACACACACACACACACACACACACGCACAATCCTATTAGATGTTCCCAATTTACACAGTTGAGGGTCAGAGCTTAATTGAAGCTATACAGCAATACAGAGCCTAAGGGAAACCAAGTGGCCAAAATCTTGCCTTCCTGCTTCCCTTTTACACTCAGTCTTACATTGCTACTCCAGAAGAATTTATTGCAATAATCTAAACACCTCCACTTACAGGACTATTTATAAACTTCAGACACTCTCGGTCCTTAAGCCAAACTCAGCCACCTAGTCGTGGAGGGGAGCTGGGTGCGGGCCAGGGCCCAACCTGATCCCCAAACACCCGCTTTGCGTCCAGCTCCCAGCATTGGGGAACCCTGGTTCCTCTCATGACCATATAGTCTCTGCCTTCAGGGGACCAACCAGCTCATAAGAGAGATGATACATGTACACAAATAATGAGATGAGACATATAAAGAAATAAACCAAAGACATAAACATGTAAAAAGGTATTCTGAGATGGCAGGAAAGAGATTTTAGAAAAGGTTCATGCCAATTTGGGTGAAGTTTGGAAGAAAAGCAGAATTTAAAAAGATGAAGGCAGGAGAAAAGGCCCACCCCAAGAAAGGGTCGTGGCTCACCAGAGGGCCTGGGGGACAGAAGGTGTGTTCGAGCTCACAGGGCTAGTTGTCCCGTCTGGCTGGAGAACAGGGAACATGAAGGAACCGAATATGAAACCAGGCTGCCAAGGTGGGTATGAGCCATCTGAGAGGTCCTGCGCATTCACTAAGGATTTAGGATTTTACTGGCTAAGGACGAGGCACGACAGAAAGTTCTGGAGCAGGAGAATGAACACGGGCAGAGGAGCACTTAGTAAAAGCTGAAGGAATCGGACAATGGTACAAAAAAGCCAGAGAGTTAGAAGTGAACAACATAAAAAAAAAAAATCAAAGAAGCCAACAAACGACCAAGGGGGCTACCGGAAATCTGTTTGGAGGACGCTGTGCTGTTCTGGGTGATGGGCCCTAACTGCCTGAACTTTCATGGCAGCCGGAAAACAGATTTTAGGGAGAACGGTCACAGAAGATGGAAACTGAAGGAGACAAAGGCCTCAAGTTTAAAGCCTTTTCAAGACTAAAGCCTGTTAACTGGAAGAATGGTGGTGACCTTCAGGCAAATCTTAAAGTCAATATAAGTAAAGAGCCTCCCCTCCTTGGGGTGGGTTGCAGAAGAGATAATGATCTCTGGTTTGACATGTTAATTTCCCTAATAAGGCCTGAATCTGTTCTGAGAACCTACTTTAATAGTCCAAGTGAATGCCTGTTGAAAGAAATCCAATAAGCACTTGGTTTTCCTTAGAACTTGCTTAACTAGTTCATGATAACTTGAATCTGTTGGTCACTTACTTTATGCAAGCTGGTTTTGGCAATCTGCTCAGCCGTCCTCCGAATGACCTTGGCAGATCTGCTGACCGCTATTCACATCTGTCCTGACCACTGAGGGAAGGAAAATTCCAACCTGGAGACAGAGCTCTCTGGTCTGGGTTTTACTTCTGAAAGGGCCACACGTATGTGAGGCACAACTTTAGATCTGAAACTTTTTATGTCTCGATATTTAAAGTGAAACAAAGTCTATAAGTAAATGTCAGTGATAAAGTTCCTTGTCAGTGACCTCCTGAATTCTATGAAGTCTAGGAGTCAAGATGCCCATTTGTCAGTCCTCCATGCTGGAACATTCTACAGATATTCTGTCACATACAATGGAGTGGTTGATCTCCTAAACAACCAAAACATCACGGAGATCAAACCGTGACAGAAAAATGGAAACTACCATTTGTAAAAACACTGTTTATCAGCGCTCCCCAGCATGTCCTTAGAAGCTCCAAAATTAAATTCACACCTTTAGGAAAAGGATCGAATGTGTGTATACACACACTCAGAGACATACTTGAGTCATCCCCAAACATGCCATCCTTCAAGGACTTGGTCAACTCTTCAACAACAAGCAGTAATAACATTTTTAAAAACATTTAAAAACGACTTCTAAAAAGTGAATGAGGCAACTTTATTCAGTGAAAAGCAGAGCAGAGATTTAGAAAGCAGATTATAACTGTCTGGTTGGAATATAATCCAGTCATGGGGTTCTCACTGCCTCTCTCAGTGGCTGAGAGTCTTCAAAGATGGCTCCCACCAATTTCTCTCGTCCCAGAGGGCAGGCTCAATACATGGAGATGTCTAGCTCTCTCAACTCTGGGTTGGTCTTATGACTTGCTTTAATCAACAGAATGAGGCCAAAGTGACTTCTTGGATTTTTGAGCCTAGGTCTTCATTGGCCTGACAGCTTCTTCTTCCTCTCTTCGAAACCAGCCACCGTGTGAAAAGTTTGACTTCCTAGCTGGAAAGAGAGGTTTGAAGCCCTCTTGGTCACCTGAAGACAGCTGAGCTCCCAGCTGAATGCAGCTACCTGGTCGAGCCCAGGCAAAAACGGAACCCCAGGCACCCCACAGAATTGTGAAAAGTAGTAAATCAGTGCTTGTTTCAAGCTGCTAAGGGTGGCGTTCTTTCCTATGAGGCAATGAATTACGAACAGTGGATGACAAAGATACCAAATGGTTAAACGAGAGCCAGATCTGCTTTTCACCTGTGACCGTCTGTGCTCATATCGGGATTCTGCACCCTTACTCTGCTTGCAAACTAAAATTTAAGTGGAGAGACAGAAATAGGACCTCCTCTTGTCGTAGACAAACCCAAGCATTCAGTAGCATCTGGGATACTGGCATTGAGGTTCACACTGCCCTCTGACAATTCTAGAGCCCTGAGGGACTAGCCAAAACTATCTCCCTTGCCCAGTTCAAGACGCTGTCTCCCTCCTTGTTCTGCTTTACCTAACACCATGCCACAAACCCACAAATGTTTATGTTTGAGAGTAACAAGATGATGAATGCTTGAGGAATAAAACTTCAGTATGAGTGTCAGGAGGACAAAAAAAGCTAGCAGAGGCCTTGAATGCACTTTATGGCATGGACTACATGAAGCCACACACACAGCAATGACTGTGCAGGCTTGGGGTGGACTGAATTGTTAGCTCTAATTTTTTAAAATAACCTTTTATTTATTTATTCTTTGAGAGAAAGAGAACATGCACGCAAGTAGGAGAGGGGTAGGCAGAGAGGGAGAGAGAATCTTAAGCAGACTCCACACCCAGCATGGAGCCCGATGTAGGGCTTGATCCCATGACCGCGAGATCATGACCTGAAGCAAAATCAAGAGTCAGACGCTTAACCAACTGAGCCACCCTGGCACCCCATGTTAGCCCCAATTCTTGACCTTTCTTTGCAAACACATCCTTGTCACTAATGCACTGTGGTCAGATGTATTTCTCTGCCTCTTGTCTTTGAGCCTGTTCATGTGACTTTATTTGGCCATCAAAATGTGGGGGCAAGTGACGGTGTGCCAGATATAAGCCCAAGGTTAAGAGGCATCTTATGTATTGCTTGCACTTTTACCCTCTGCCAAAGAAGAGCGTGTCCCTCCTCCTCCCGTGGCTCGCCGGTCCCAGGAGGAAGACAAGAGAGACATGGAGCAGAGCCACTCCAGCTGACTCACCAACTCGTGATCAAGAAAGACATGCTCATTGTTGAATACCACTGAGATCTTGAGGTTGTCCAATACCCAGCAATAGGTGACTAATAAAAGGTTCCTTTATCAGATGCCAACATTTGCCAAATATACATGGAACTTTAGAATAACAGAGTCTCCTCACCCATAAAAGCTGAAACTAAATTACCAACTGGTTGGTTAAGTGATCTCATTGCCAGGCAGAAAAGAAGCACCATATATCAGATATCACTGGTTTTTGCTCTTAGTTTATCCTTCTAAAGATTATAATTTGGTATTCAAATTTCTCTATGATTTAACCCTAACTTAAATTTTCTAGCCAATTCTTTCACTTAAATCTTATATTCCATATTCAAACTGAATTATTTATAATTCTTAGGTAAGTCTCACATTACCTCTAGCCTTTCTTCATCCTGTACCTTCCAGTACCCTTCATCTGACAAGCTTAGATTCTTCTGGTCCTTTAAGGCCAGGTTCAGATGTCACATCTATAAGAAACCTGCTCTGAACCCACCTTTTAAAGTAGTCTCTCCATGTCCCTGACTCTTATCACAATGCATGTCTTTTCCTTTTCTGGTATTTGCCTTATTCTGCCTCATAACATTGCTTCATCTGCTTATAAAGTCCTAGAAAGGGAGGTTTACATATTACTTACCCCTACATCCTCCAGGGAAGTTAGCAAAAGGTCTGGGCCCATAGTGTACAGGCCAGCCAATAAGTTTTCACACTGAAGAATGAGTGGCCGATGGGGGGCAGCAAGGCAACTGGGAACAACATCAAGAAAGTAACAGAGACCCTGGCACAGAGATGCCTGAGTGTACGGCTTCACAGCTGGGCAACTAGGGACCAGTTATTCTCTCTGTCTTTCAGCTTCCAAACATGTAAGATCGGGATGACACATCTTTCATAGAACAGTTGTGAAAACTCACCCAGAAAATGAATATAAATGCTTCCGCCTGTGTGACATATGGTGGCAGGTCCATTACGGTAGCTCTTATTACAAAAATGATAATGACACAGAATATCATCTAGAAGTTAGTTTGAATAAATCCTTGATACTAGATTATGTTTCCTCATTATTTTTAAAGTTTAGTTATTTATTCTGAGAGAGGGTGAGCGTGAGCCTGGGAGGGATGGAGAGACAGAATCCCAAGCAGAGCTTGAACTCACAAACTTTAGACCTGAGCCGAAAGTAAGAGTTGGAGGCTTACATGACTGAGCCACCCAGGCACCCTTAGATTACGTCCTCTTCAAGGTTAAATGTGTGAGAGTGACAGGATGATTCTAGTTCTAATGAACTGTTTTCCCAGAAATCGGCCTCAGTCGTCTGAATTCTAGTTTTCTTCAGATGCTCACATGTTATTCTTCCCCACAGTTTGGATTTTTTAAAGTTTATTTATTTATTTTGACGAAGGGACAGGGGCAGAGAGTGAGAGAGCGAATCCCAAGCAGGCTCTGCCCTGTTAGCACAGAGCCCAACACGGGGCTCTAATCCTCAAACCACGATCATGACCCAAGCTGAAGTCAGACACTTAACCAACTGCGACACCCAGCCATCCCCACAGTTCAAAATTTTGTAGCCAGTCACCACTAGAAGCAAATCTGTTCCAGGCAACAAACATACTTCCTTAAAATGACACAAAACAAAATCCTCCTCCCCTACATACTAGTCCACTTTCCGTAGAGCATTAGCCTTCCCACCGCACATCAGTTCTCCACTAGGGACCCACACAACCATTACGATGGACCAAAACATGGCAGAGTTATGTGACAGTGACTGAATGGTGCCCTTCAGTTGTTTGTCTGTTAACATGATTTCAACGAGGTTCTTTATCAAACGGGAGAGGAAGAGGTACTCTCAGGCAGAGGGCTGCCATGAACATGTCCTTGAGTGGGCTATCGCTGTTGAAGTAATTCAGGAGCAGAACTGCATCACTGCCTTCTTCACTGGGGTTTTGTGCTAACATACAGCCATGTGGCATCAGAGCAACAACTGATTGTCCAGGGAACAAACTCATGTAGAGGCAAACTCAAAAGCTCATAAGTGGCCAGGTAGGTGACGTTACTGAGTGACAGGACTTGTGCATTCAAGGGCAGTCTCAATGGTTCCCTGGAGGCCACAGCCTGACTGAAGGGTCGCCGCTACCTCGCCCCACTGCTGCCACAGCCTGTGTTGCCAGATTTTCTGAAGGAATTTGGGGTTTTATGTGAAGCATCCTGGTTTTTAAATGCCACTTGGGGCGCCCGGGTGGCTCATTCAGTTAAGCGTCCGACTTCGGCTCAGATCACGATCTCACAGTTTGTGGGTTTGAACCCCACATCGGGCTCTGTGCTCTCAGCTAGCTCAGAGCCTGGAGCCTGCTTCGGATTCTGTGTCTCCCTCTCTCTCTGACCCTCCCCTGCTCACACCGTCTCTCTCTCGCTCGCTCTCTCAGAAATGAATAAGAAACATTAAAAAAATTTAAATACCACCTTGCTTTTTACTTTATGATTCTCTAGGAGCCAAAGAAAACACACTTGTAAGCCAGACGTGGCCATGAGTTGGCAGGCTGTAATCTCTACATTAGATATTCTAAAGTCACTTTGAATTGTCATACAAAGGTTGAAAGATTATTACATTCATTGTACTTGTATTTTTTAATCTAAAATTCATAATTCACATAAAAAGTAACTATTAGCCCTAAAAAAACACCTTGCTCTCTCATCCATAAATCCTCACTCACTCTACTTTTGAACCTTTGTATTTTCGGTCTCACAGTACCCTCTACCTGGACACCCAATGCCTGCTGTCCTATGTACCTAATAAGTCCTACGAGTTATTTAAAACTTGACTTCAATGCTAGTTTCTGTATAAAACCTCCATAATCCTCCTCAAAATTCTGTATATGTACGTTATTATGAAAATTGCACCATGTGAAAGATCTGCATTGATTTCTAGCCATAACTCACCAGCCCTTTACCATCAGCCCCCAAAAGAGGTAACACCAATAACACTACAAATATTCACTCCTGGGAAAGTGAAAGGCCTGGCTCGACGGTTCAAGAGTGAAGTTCAATGGCACTCACCGCCAAACACATCTCCGTTCTGGTAGTTCTTCCCTTTCTGGGCTTCCTCTTCATTTTGAACAGTGGCAACATGCTTGGCGGAGGCACAGCCCATAGTCTCATTCGGTCAGCTTCAGCCGGGCTGAACTGCAAATCATCTCTACAGACACAGGGACATTTTTTTTTTCTTTAAACACAAAGAAAATCCACTTTCCTGCTGANGGGGGCAACTGTGCTGAAGGAGATGCAACAGGGCCTCTTCTCATCTGATTCTCACCCAGAAAGCAACGCCGGAGGGCAGGCCCCCTGCACAACACATGGCTGGACGTTTGGAGGAGAGAACAAAAAATATGTATTTGTTTATCCAAATAACAATTTGAGCCCTACTCTCTGACACACATAAAGTGCATGTATGTTTGCTAATGTTCTGGAATCTCACAAACCTTCAGAGTAAGGAAAGAACAGTCATGAGATCTGGGAAGAATTCTGCATCTTCCCCCTTCCTGCCTTGCAAGCCAGCTTTTCTCAGATGCCCCATTTTTTTCCAGGAGGAGGTGGCCTTCCTCCTCAGGTTAATTTATACATTTTTGGTGGGTTCTGTAAGGAATTCTGTATTTTATTTTACTTGAGGTGACAATGTTTTGGAAGATAAAGGAAGAAGATCGGGGCAAGGACTTAAACTTATTTTTGTCCATTTTCTGCTTAGCTAGCAGAATGCTTTAAGGATTCAGCAGATGTAGGAAGATCAAGAGAAGAAAACAAAGCAACTGCCCACTTCCTATCAGAGCCTCTGTGCCTCTATTGGACCACTAATAAAGACTGGAAGAGGATTTAGGGATAAACCACAAAAAAGATAGTCCTCTAGTTAACTTAAGTAAATATACCTTCCCTGCCCCACCCAAGGTTGCTGCCCAGATTCTCAGGGTTTGCTGTGTATTTATGTTTCACCATCCTTTTCCAGCCTCATAGATGACTTACTCCAGTCTCACAGATGTCTCCTTTGAAATTCTACTCATTTCTCCATCTCCATTCATCCCACTGTAGCACAGGCCCTTACCCCCTCACACCCAAGCAGAGCAGATGAATCTTCATGCCATGCACCTGACCTGCATTAGCACCCACGTCTCCCTGCCCACCTCTCCCCTTTATGAACAACTGGTGTTTCTCAGCCTCTGGGGCAGTGGTACGGAAACTGAAATGCAGCTTTAGGCTTTCTGTCCCAACAAGACTGCTGCCCCTAAGCCTCCTTCCTAGAGCTCTAAGGACACTGATGGATGCAGAAATCTTAAGCCATAACATCTCACCAAAGGAAAATGTTCAAATTAACCTAACACTGAAAGGTGTTGATGAAATTGATTTCATCAACAAACTTAGATATAAAAGTAATAACTTTAAATGAAGACAAGAAAATGCAAATTGCCAATCCTGACTCTATGACTATAATACTAGTTATCTTTGTATAGTTCTTCACATTATTTTCTAGCACTGCTTGTGTCAAATCATTAACAGAAAGCATAGAGTTGGTAAAGTTTTACAAAAAAGGAAGATTATTTTTCCCTAGATAGTTAATGTTTGTAGTTTCTCTACACAGTTTGGTAGCCTCTTGTTAACACATTTTCATATTTTTAAGGCTATATGGAGCACATAGGCACAACACATTTAGCGGTAACATCATTAAAGCGACAATTTTTTTTTTAAGCAGTAGTTTGATTTGATGGTCTATTCAGACTGGTCTATACAGCTCAGGGGCCTGATGGGGAAGTACACATAGGAGAGACATTTTTTTAAAAAATCTACACTATAGATTATACTAGTAAGATCCATGATAAAGGTTTCACAGTAATCTACGGTAATGCAGAATTTAAAAACAAACAAAACAGATTAAATTATGACAGGGCAAAAGGCAGGAATTAAAAGAAGTAGTATTTTGTAGAGATTTAAAAGTGGTAGAAATCTGTAACGCCAAACGAACGACTGAGCGCGCCTGCGCCCGTGCGTGAGTGCGCATGCGCACACGCGAGTGCGGCGGCGCTTACACATGAGTGCGCCTGCGCCTGCGCATGTGAGTGCGCGCGTGCCTCCGGGTGAAAGTGCGCACGCGCATGAGAATACGTACTCACCCTGGTCTGGCGGGGCAAAGTGGGAGCGGGGCAGGGAAGAGGGCTGCGCTGCCTGGAGGAGGCCTTGCAGACTTTATCCTGCTTGAGGATAAGGCAGTCTCTCTGGTGCAAATGTGAGCGCACTGAGAGAGTGCAGAAACGCATTCTGTCGACCTACCAGAGTTTTTGAAGAAGCATCACTGAAATATGAGACAAGAACAGGAGATGGGATTCAGTTCCAAAGGTAGAAGGAGGAGGAAATTCCTCTCCAACCAAGAGGCTGCTAAGGATGGCTGCTGCTGCTGCGCGTTCCCAGGCAGTGCTTGCTCCTCGATTCCCATCTCCAGCAGATTCCCATCTCCAGCAGATTCCCATCTCCAGCATCACCACGTAAGGGAACAGGTGTGGCCTCCCAGAACCAATTCCTTACTTTTCACAAAGGAATGTGGGAAAACAAGCTCACATGTACACAGGAGAGCGAACAGAAGTGAGAGGGGAAACCTCCCATCCCCTCCCTGTCGCCTGCCACCTCTTCAAAGCAAAGTAAAACCAGAGGAAAGTAAGAAAACCCTGACAAAAATCCCTCAAGGACAGTGGTGATCCGGAGGCAACTTAATCATTCTCTCTGGGAGTCCCTCCCGCTTTTCTCTTCCTCGTTCCAAATTCATGTATGAACCGTCATATGCTATCCAAGAAGTTAATGTAAGAGCGTAAGATGTGAATTACCCTTTGTTATCCACTGAAAAGCGGTGTGCGGTGTTTCTTCTGTGTTTTAAAGGCTGTGTTTATATTAAAAAGTCTTACTTGAGTTTAAAAAGTGGAAATCACATGAAAATTTTAAAAAACTTCAAAAGACTTACAAAAATAAAACACATAAGAATGACTTTTAGGACTTCACTGTTATCCAGGCATGAAGGTGAGGAACATGTTAATAAGGAGATTAGACATGATATACATCCAATTCAAGTGATGACTCAGGAAGCTTCCATTTAATTATATTTTTTATTTTATGTTTATTATTTAGAGAGAGAGTGGGCATGAAGCCGGGGTTGGAAGGTGGAGGGAGAAGGGCAGAGAGAAAGAGGGAAAGAGAGAATCCCAAGCAGGGCTCAAAGCTGGGCTCTATTCCACCACCACGAGATCATGACCTAAGCCAAAATCAAGAGTTGGATGCTTAACCGACTGAGCCACCTTGGCACTCCTTAATTTTATTTTTTAAAAGGCACTGTTGCTCAATAGGAGTTCTCTCCAAATTGTAAGTAGAGATTTCGTTTTTGAAACGTATGCACTCTATATTTTACCGCATTAATTTAATGAGTGGTGTTTTCAAGTTTTACAACTTTGTCAAAAATATATTTTAATATTTTGCCCACTTTGAAGGCTATAATTATGAAGTCGCCTGAAAGGCAGAAGATCTCTGATTCATAAAGTTAACGTGGTTCAGTGGAGAAAGCTTTTTACTATGTCATCTGGATCTTGCACAGAAACAATTGTCCAATCCTCTGTTCATTTAATCAACAGATATTTATTGAAAACTGCTAAGTGTTTAGAGATGAACAAGATACAGTGCTCCTCCCTATCCCCATAGGAAGATGAACATTCGGAGAAAAGAGATCATTAGAAAGACGAGTTTCACAGCGGTGCTGGTAGAGCCACTGCAGGTTAAATATAGAAAGAGAGGCAAATTCACCCCATAGGCACCTGATTCAGCCTTGAGGGAGGGAATGGCAGGAGAGGTCAAGCTTGAGGCCTGACCACAGCTGAAGAATCACCATTAAGATGCCCCCAAATTGCATCTCTTTTCATAGCCTGATGTAATGTCAAGGTTTCGTTTCCAACTGAGAATTCTCTCACTTTGACCTCAGTCCAACCTTCCCTCTGTTTGGTAGTATCCTTCACAGAATCCCTAGCATTTTCTTTTCTTTTCTTTTCTTTCCTTTTTTTTTTTTTTTTTGCTCCCATTTTTCCATTGGCTTTGCTCAGCTTTTCTCTGCCAACCTCCACACCTTCTGTTCAGTCCCCTTCCTGAAGGCACACCGCTTAGCGAGGTAAGTCTGATGGTGCAGATGAACCCACAGAGACCACAAAGCTGGACAGAGCAGAGTCTCATTTTCACATACTGTTATGAACAGCATGCTATTTCTGAAGTCCGGTCACAGTGTAAGAATTAACCTGAAGTAGCTCTTTGATGTTTGATAGACTCTTCTAATAATACCAAGCCCCACTGAGGATGGTTTTAAAAACTAAATAATCTATATCATCGGGCACCTCTAAAAACATGGGATCCAATTAATTGCCCATGGCTTTGTGCAAAAGTCTCCCCAAATGGTTGTATGGGTACGTTATCCTGTACTATGAAATCAGAAGTTGTAATCCCTATTCACAGTGCTATAAGCTAACTGAATTTAGGATCATCTGTATAGGATATTTTTCCTGCTTTTGATAACTAAAATACATCAGCAAATTTGAAAATCATTAAAAACTTTTTAAATAGGACTAAAGTAGGGTACCTGGGTGGCTCAGTGGATTGCAGGTCCGACTTTGCCTCAGGTCATGACCTCATTCATGGTTTGTGAGTTCCAGCCCTGAACCATGCTTACTGCTGTCAGCGCAGATCCGCTGTCCCCTTTTCTCTCTGCCCCTCTCTTTCCACACACCCACACATGCACGTGGCTCTCTCTCTCTCTCAAAAAGAAACATTAAAAAAAATAAAAAGGACTAAATATTTGTATCCATGCATGTTTATCATTCCTCCCCTTACACTATGCTTCAAGCCTCTTTAGGTAATGCTGTAAGTATCACTAAGGTACTTGCTGTTTGAGAACAGTCCACATTATAACATGAGAAAGTTCTTTTTTATACACAGCTGAGTCCATTGCTTTTCTATGAATACATATTACTTACATGTGAAACAACTGTCCTTTTGTAAGAAGAGATTATGGATTATGATGGCTTTTGTTCAATACCAGGGATTGCTCTTTATTTTTTCGTTTTCAGCTTTATTAAGGTAGAACTGCTAAAACTGCAATACATTGGGGCACCTGGGTAGCTCGTCAGTTAAGTGCCCAACTCTTGATTTTAGCTGAGGTCATGATCTCACAGTTTATGGGTTCAAGCCCTGCATCAGGTTCCATGCTGACAGTGCGGAGCCTGCTTGGGATTCTGTCTCCCTCTCTCCCTGCCCTCCCCTGCTTTCTCTCTATCTCTCTCTCTCTCAAAATAAATACATAAACATTTTTTTAAATTTAATTTTAAAGGAAAAAAAACCTGCAATACATTGTTCAAGCTCCATAAAGATGGTCTAATATTTGTATACACTGTGAAATAATTAATGTATTTAATCAAGTTAATTAACACATCTAGCACCTCATATTCACCTTTTTTCTTTACTTCTTTTCTTTTTTTTTTTTTTTTT